>NC_141607.1:6894841-7059008 GCF_047967505.1 Dipteris shenzhenensis
AAGATACATTAAGAGGGGATTGGTCGCAATGGCATAGAAGAGAGCACTAAGAGGGCAGCGTTGTCTAACTGATCTACCCAATGTCCATGGCCGAGATAGATGACCCCCAAGAATGCACTGAGAAGTAGAGCCAGAATAAAGCCAGTAAACTGCATTTGCTATCTTTGGACCAAAGCCCAACTTTGTCATGATTTAAGAGATAGAATCCCATTGAACAGTGTCAAATGCCTTAGCAATATCTACCTGCAATATGAGCACATCTTGATGCGAGTACTTAGCATATTCAATTGCAGTCAATGCATTGGAGATATTGTCATGGATTTGTCTTCACGGCACAAACCCATACTGATGAGGATGAAGGCCCGCATTCAGTATTCCGTGAAGCCTATACACAATCATTTTGGCTATGGGTTGGAAACTACAGGCATCAAAGTAATAGGCCTCCAATCTGAAATATGGTCACACAGATGTTTTTTGGGCACAAGTTTACACACACACACACACACTTTTTTTTTTGTAAAACCAAGATACTTATATTATGAAACATTCATTTACATCCAGGCAGTGCTCAAAATAGAGCTACAGCACTATCCATCAGAAACAGTAAAAGAAAAGTTGAATACAAGAAACATCCAAATCTTCCTCATGTAAGGCATCATATAAAGACTGCCTTAATGAGGCTCTGAAAAACTCATAAGGATGCTGAAGAGGAGAATTCAGATATGCTTGGATGCGCTGCAGCCAAAGGGTCCATAAGGCCCAGTATCTGATCGAAGAAGAGAGAATACTGTGACAAAGAAGCTGATAGTTTGCCATACATCCAGAAAAACCTCTAGAACCTGTGTGCTGGAAATCTGAGAGATAAAAAATAGGAGATTCTATCTAGAACTAATCATTCTCATTTTATATGTGGATGACATGCTTATTGCTGGTAAAGCTCGTAAGGAGCAAGATTGCATGAGGCCTTTGATATGAAGGACCTTGGTGATGCAAATCACATACTGGGAATGCGGATACAGAGAGACAGGGGACAGCGTTTGTTGTATTTGTCTCAGACCGAATATATTTGCAAAGTATTGCACAGGTTTCATATGGAGGGGGAAAAGACCCTTAGTTCTCCATTGCCTCCGTATGTGAAACTCAGTGCAATGGACAGCCCACACTCAAATGCTGATAGGGCTGAAATGGCCAAGATTCCGTATGCTTCAGCTTGTGGCAGTCTCATGTATGCCATGGTTGCTACCAGACCTGATATTGCATTTGCAGTGGGAGTGGTTAGCAGGTATATGGCAAATCCAGGCAAGAAGCATTGGAATGCAGTGAAAGGTATCATGAGATACCTGAAGGGCACACAGGAGTTGTGCATATGCTTTGGCAAGCGAGATGCAAAGGTGCATGGTTATGTGGATTCAGATTTTGCTGGTCATCCCGATAACCGGAAGTCTACTACCGGTTATGTTTATACATTCACTGGAGGTGCAGTGTCATGGATGTCAAGGATGCAGCAGTGCATAGCCTTGTCTACCACGGAAGCTGAATATATTGCAGCCACAGAGGCATGCAAGGAGGCCTTATGGTTATCTCGGCTAGTGGGAGATTTGGGCATTACAGGTGATATTCCATTGTTGCATTGTGACAGTCAGAGTGCTATTCAGTTGGCACACAATCCTGTCTTTCATGCAAAGACAAAGCACATTGATGTGAAGTATCACTTCATCAGAGAGGTGATAGATGATAAGCTGATTCAACTTGTCAAGATTCACACAGATGATAATCCAGCAGATCTGTTGACAAAAGGCTTGCCTGCAGAGCGGTTTGCACATTGCCGACAGTTGATGGGTATAGGTTGAGCCTCATTTATTTTTACTTGAGGGCATATTGCCTTTAAGTGGGAGGTTGTTGGGGTAAAGGCACTATGGCCACCCAAGTACAGTTAGTACACTTAGTACTTTATTTGTTAAGTACACTAAGTACACCGTACTTAGTGTTGTAACCTTATCCTTCATATAAAAGGTTGACTGTGTGCTAGGGGAGGTACACACATATGTTTTATCCCCACACTCTTGTGTTTATCCGTCTAGTGTGTGTCGGTGTGCTCCTACTCTCCCCTTCCACATAATCTGCCATTTGGACAGCTTGCGTTTATCATTGGCATCAGTTATGGAGGAAGCACAAGACAGTAAATGCTGCTCAGAATCAGATAGAGATCTTTGATGACTAATCTGTACCAAATACTGCTTGTATGATTTTGCCCATTGGATATTCTGTCTGGTTTCTGCCATGTACCATCTTCCATATTCCTTAATGACATTTTGAATACGATGTATGAAAGTAATCCAAGCAAATTCCAGATCCTCCTCAGCATGGGATAGCAATGGCCTGCAAGCCAGTCTGATCATATGCTGAAATTTTTCATGAGAAAGATAGAATTGATTAACCTGTAAATTTCTGACTGAAGAGAGCTGCAAGTCATCCAGAGGCATACCAAAAGAAAGGGTGAGCCAAAGTGGAGTGTGATCAGATAATTGTTGTGAATAATCAGTCCACATCTGACATGTATATTCATCATATTGCTGAGCATGAATGAGATAATATCTATCAAGCCTGGCCCAATAATCTGTAAAAGCATTATGATGATATGTAAATCCCATCACTGAAGGATGAGTTGCTGTCCATAAATCTGCAAATCGAAGTGATGATGTCATGTGTTCCCATTGCTGGATTTCAGAGGGCAGCATATGTGATTTATGAGTGGTGTTGTCCTTCCAGTGAGGAGAATTGTTGAAATCACCACAAAGTAGAGCATTAGAGGACCAAGGATATTGCTTTATGGAGTTCCACATTTGAGCTCTGGAAGCTGAATTTTGAGAGGCATACAAAGATCCTATTTCAAAAATCTCTCCATTGATCATACATTGGATAATCATCCATCGTCCACCTAGATCATTATGTGCTATCCAGGGTTGCAGATCATGTCTGGCTAAAATGCACAGCCCAGAGAATTGTTCCGATCCTGAAAAAAATATATCATATCCTGAAAAAAACCCATGCTGTCCAGCAAAAAAATGCTGACTATGCTCTTGCAGACATACAACATCCGGATGAGTTGTATTTATATAATGCCAAAGAAGCCTCCATTTATTCTGGTTGCAGAGGCCCTGTATATTATAGGAAAAACATTTAAGAGAAGCACGCATGAAAATATATACAAGAGAATGATCGGTCCTCGAAAAGAGCGGGAGGCCTCAAGCCTCTGCCATTGCCACAGGGTCTTGCTGACCCTCAGCTTCCAATTCCCTGATAATGTCATCTTCTTCACAAATGGGAAGACCCTTCTTGACTGCATTGACCCATGCCTTTGAGATGGGGCTGCTTGAAGAGGTAGAAGATTGTCCTGGAGAAGGAGCAGAGGCATCCCAATTTCGAGATTGGAGAGGTCTTTGTTTGAGAGGCACCGTCTTCTTTGCAGTCTGCCATCCCTCATGAGATGATGAAATATTTTCTCCTAACTTGCTTTTGCCTTTATCCTTATTTTGAGCTGAATTGGCCTGGCTCCCTGTATGAACTGAAGGCTTTGGTCCTTTAGCTTCAATCTTTTCCACATATGTCTTCTGACCTCCTTTATTAGATGGCAGAGGAATAGCAGCTGGAGGAGGTGGATGAAGGATAGAAGGACACTCCGAAGCAAGATGCCCAAATTTGTGACAAGAAAAACAAGCTCCAGCAAAAATGCCATTTTAAAGTGAAATATTTCTTGCCCAAATTAACACCCTCAATCTCAACTGCAATAGAGGAAGGGGTCGGTCTATCAGTATCCCATAAGATGCAAAAACGATTTTTATTACCTGTTGGACGAGGGGGACAAATCACTTCTCCCAATGTCATAGCTAAACCTGGAAGCTCTGTTCTCATATAATCTGGAAAATCAACCACTTCAACCCATACGGGGCAATGATGCTTGATGAGGTTCTGATAATCCTTATTAGGGGACCAGGGCATGATATGCACCATTTGGCGACCAAAAAATAAAGGGGACATTTCCAGCATCTTTTGTTTTGTCAAAGTATCCAAAAGATGAACTTCATAAAATCCTCGGGAGGCAAAATAGACTCCTTCTACATAGCATCCACCTAGGAGAGAATTCACCCATTGTCCCACATCATTAGCAGAGGGAATTTTGCCTCGGAAAAAGATGATAACTGCAGTTTGAGAGAGCTTCTTCAAAGGTTGCACAAGATGGCAGCTTCATTTTGTAAGTGAGTTCCGGAGCAGGTAGAATCCATTCCCTTCTGCTTTGTTGAAAATCATCATTCAGCATATCAAACACATAGGAAGCATCTTCAGAAGAAGGAGCTATGGGGGAAGAGGTTTCCCTTAATTGTCTTTTGGGTTCAGGAGAGAGGGCACTCTTGACATAGTACTTATTTGATTCTGCCATGGCAGCTAAGGGATTCAACAGATATGAAACAGCAAAGATCGGACTGAGCACAAAGAAGGGCTAGCAGACTGTACGGAGGAACTGTACGGTGGCACAAAGAAAAAGACAGAATTGTACGGACAGAAGGAGAGATTGCAGGAAATAACTGTCAAATTGTACGGGACTGCTGATAGGCTGTACGGGAAAGCAGACTGTGTACGGAAGATTCAATCAACTGTAAAGGAACTAGTACGGGAACAGTACGGACGAGCTGTACGGGGAAAGTACGGACAAGATGTATGGAATTTGAGAAGGAGGACTGCCCTGGAAAGTACGGACGAACTGTACGGTTATTTGAGAAGGAGGACTGCTGGTACAAGCTGTCGTGCAAGAAGGAACGGATTCCTTACGGTAGCTTCGTACGGAAATCGTACGACGACCGTACGGTGGTACGGGCAGCAACACAGATCAGCGCGCACTTCTCTACGCTTCTCTCACGACCGTCGCCTCTACACACACACCGCTCAGCTAGCACCTTCGCTCACGACCATCTCAGAGCTCCCTCACACACGCCACAAACTGGACACACACACACACACACACACACATATATAGAAAGAAAGAAAAGAAAGATATATTAACGTCCACGGGAGGCCTCGCGGGCCTATGGGACAAAGAATGGAATCAAGTAACTCATACAGACCACTAAGGCCAGGGCAAACCAAGGCCCTTGCTGAGTACTAAAATGCTATACTAGTACAAAATAGCAAAGTAGCAAAATGCAAAATGAGAGTGACATGAAGATATCAAGTGCTCAGAGCTAGAGTCCCAAGTGCGTGGACCGGCTTTACATATCCAGGCTCCATGATGGCTCTCTAATGAGATGCAAAGAGCTCACATATTTGCATCTGTCGGGATGTCTCCCGTGGTGGTGGAGGACGTGGCCTCCTCAATCTTTGGATCCGATGGGCTATGCCAAGGATGATGCCTCGCCTCGGTCGATCTCCCCTAAGGAGAGCTGAAATATGTCGAACCTCGATCGTGTGCTCTAGTCGCCTGTCACGCCGTGTACGGTCTCTAGATGTCTCTATAGTCCCTCTGTCGAAGATGACAGGAGGACTATGTCATCCGCATATAGTAGAATCTGTATCATCAAGTCCGCTAGTCTACTTGTTTGCCCTTTTAAAAGGTGCACTATTGTGTGTGCTAACATTACCATGCATAGGACTTCATCAAATGGAAAGCTTTGAAGAATACACTAGACAAATCTAAAGTTTTTCATTTCAACGCCATTTTCTACCAACCTATCCTTCAAGATTTTCACCTATTTCAAGTGTTCCACTAAGCCATCACCATCTCGCATTTTGATATTTGATAAGTACGTTCTTTCCTCATAATAGCAAATCATAAAACTTTTGGCACCTAATAAGTCTTTATCATCAAGAAAACAAATCATACCCTTATAGAGTCGATAACCATCTACTATGGTGTACTTTCTCTACTTCCATCCTTGCTCTGCACCTACAATAGATGCTTCACCAACCATCGGCACAATTGCTTCATCTTGGAAAGTATAATTATTTTCATCAACTTCCTTGTTCTTCAATGCCATTTAAGCTATTAAACATTTATCATGAGCAGATGTAACCGACCCCTTTCATTGACCACTTTTCAAATTTCAAGTAAAGGTGATCATATTCACATTTATCTTTCAAGGATTCGAGAAACTCGTTATGAAACTGACCAAAACTCTGTCATTTACCATGTGCATCCCACTCAATACCATAATTAACACAAATGAAAACTCTTTCATCATGATCAGATAAATGGTCAAATGTACTTTGACTTAGGATATTTACATTGTGGTGACAGTACTCTAGCGGAACAATGAAGCCCTCCTCAGAGATGCAAAGGCAGTGGTCTCTGTAGAAACTGAGCTTTATTGGAAGCTCCCTCGGCTCCAACTAGGTTTGAATGTGTGCAATTGTAGTAGATCCTCTCGAATGACCTGGTTGACCTCATGGTATCCTAGCAGGATAGATGGAGCGTCAAAGCTGTACTCTAAGGGAGGCAGTCTGTCTATGTGAAGCCCCCATCTCTCGAACCACCTACATGTCTGGGCATACCAACCTCTCTCATCCCCACTGTCTGCGAGGTCCATGGATGAAGACAGAGCCAGCCATGGCAACCTGCACCGCTTCGTTGTACTGGACCCATACTGTCTGATCCGATGAAGATAGGTAATGGTCTGGAAGGCCGCATCTAGCTGCAGTGGAGACTATGCCGAACTCAGCCTGAATGATATGATGTGGCACTGATGGCTTGACTTGGATCATCCGTGAGAGCAAGAGTATCTGTAGTCGCTTTACCCGAGCCCACTCTGTGCCTGAGAGATCCAACCCCCAACAAGGGCTACCGTACATGCCTGCTGGTTAAACCAAGGAGTCAAAGAGAAGAGCCTTAGTCCGGAGGTCCTGAAAATGTGAGTGGAAGCACTGTCTCTCTAGGCAAGCGAGGCATACCCCCTGCTCAAACGGACCTGCATTGCTGGCCTCATCGTCAAAATCGGGCCAGAGAAGACAACACCCAAGTAGGTATATGAGGAGACAATCTCGACCAGTGATCCATCGAATGTGAACTGCTCTCTATGCATGACTGCTCGAGATGTGTTGAAGATCATAACCTTGAGAAGGTACAATGCCTTTATAGGATAGGCACACACACTCTAAGTGTCAAATGTAAATGGGATAAGTCCCATAGTGACACGTGGCACTCTAGGATATAAAGTAGTATAGTACTACTCTAGAACTCAATAGAAACACACTAAAAGTCACTCAAATTGACTCCATTTCCTAACACCCCCCCATGGAGGAAAGGTGAGGGACTACTGGAATGGAACCAAGAACAGAACATGACAATGATGGTCATCAAAATTGTGCATGCCAGTCTAGGACTAGACATGGCTCCCACACAATCTCAAAGGCAACTGAGCATGGCTCAGAGGCTAGTGAGCATAACATAGAAATCTCATCTAGCATGGCTCAAAGGCTGATCATGCATGGATGCATGATCAACTCGGAGGTCTAGGTGACCAATGCACCAACAAATAGACCTATCAAAGCCAAAAACACATGGCTTCCACAGTACATCCCCTCCTCGCTCCAAAGACTAATGAGGAACATGGAGCCACACACCAAAAATAGAAAAGAAATACATCATTTTAGGAGGACTGTCTAAGGCAGAGTACCTTTATTGACTACACCCACATGATTTATTGCATTCATTTTTTGGAAACACCCCCAAGGCAGAGTACCCAAATATATCATCCTTAGAAAGTAAAATCATGATCTCCATCATCCTCTAGATGTTGGAGACAAACAGTAAGAGCATGATCCTGTGTCGGATGGTCATTTTCGTCTGCATCATCACTAGCGGATGCCACCCAAATGGCATGATCCTTCGATTGTTAAGCAAGCTTCTGGTAGCACCTGTCCTCAGTATGACCGAGCTTGTTGCAATAAGTGCACTTGAATGGCTTAAATGTCTTTCCTCGTGCTGGTGGAGTTGATGGCCTAGGTCTCCATTTGCTGGTGGAGGCAAGAGCCTGTGTAGTATCCGATGAGTAGAATGGAGATTCTTTGTTGCGGCCATCCTTTTCAAGAAGAAGAGACACCATATTTTCGAAGGTAGTCGATGCAATGCGAAGTACTTCAAGGGCATTCTCAAAGCGAGAAATCCCTTCTATACTTGTCATGAGGATAGCCATTTTGTCCTCGTCATCCGAGCAATACTTCAAGTTGGAGAGTCGTTGAACTAAAGACTAAATTTTTGCTATATGTGCACTCAAGGTATCACACTCTTCCATTTTCAACTTATAAAATTGCATTTTCAAAAAAACCTTGGAGTTTGTAATTTTGTTACCAAATATATTCTCAAGGCATGCCCAAATCTCCTTGGCCATTGACTTGAAGTCGATGTGATAAATCAAAGAATCATCTAGGCAAAGCCCAATGATTGCGATGGCTCTCGAGTTATGTTGCTTCCAAATCTTGCACATTGGAGGTTCCATTGTAGCAGGATCTTCATCATCTTCAATGAAATCCCAAACATTCTCCTTCATGAGAAGGAGTTGGACCTTCGTTTGCCATGTGGGGAATCCTTCTCCCATAAATTTTTCCATGAGCAGGGAACTTGTCGATAGTCACTAAAATGGGCTCCCCTACCAAAGGCTGATGCCTGTGGCGAGAAATAAAAGGAGTACATCACGTTATCGCTCTACGAGAGAAACCCACAAAGAAGGAGCAAACACGAAGGAGAATCCTTTGGTCGTCTATCAACTTGTCACCCGCCTCCGAGTGGTTGGACTTGTGTATGTTGTTTGTGGGACCAACACGACTGAAAGACCGAGAGACAAGAGGAGCTCATCTGACAGTTGCTCAGGATTTGGCAAGGGCTAGTGTCGAGAGAAAATTAGTGATAGAAAATTGTTGTCACTTGGCTTTTCTGGGCCCATCCCTCCTTCTCTATAGTCTCCTTTTGATGTGCGTCTTTGTCTGACAAGTGCTATCATCGCTCTAGTGATTTGTCTCCACACATCGAAGAGAGAGGATATGTCTACAAATCTCATGTGAGTGTCCACTTGAGGTCGAATCTGGGGAGTCGTGTCTCTGGCGAGAATGAGGAAGGAGAAGAAGAAAGGAGAAGGGGTAGGAGATAGAGAGGAAGAGGTGGGAGAGAGAGAAAGAAAGAAAGAAAGTTTATGAAAGTCTTCGGAAGACCGATGGGTCTACGAGACTGTGAAAATCCTAACACAAGCGAGCTGTGAGGGTGGAGCTACTAAACGAGCATCCACACCAATGCAGAATGCAAAAAAAGGCAGAATGGTAGTACTAAATACTGAGTACAACATAGTCATGTCGGTGGTCGACTACATATCAGTCACATCATCATCACCAACATCATCACATTGTGGATGATCTGGGAATGTGAGCAGAGAGAGCTATCCCTTTGACGGGCACCTAGCGTAGAGGTAGAGATGTGGCGCTTAGGAGTGGGCTGCTTGCTGCGAGCAGTGGTAAACTGAGCGGGCAGAAAAGAGGGTAGAAAAGATGGCAGAGAATGGCTGGCAGAAAAGAGGGCAGAGAAGCAGGCAGAAGAGCGAGCAGAAGAGCGGGCAGAATAGCGGGCTCTTGAGCAGAAAAGCGGGCAGAGAAGTGGACAGAATAGCAGGCTCTTGAGCAGAAAAACGGGCAGAATAGCGGACTGTTTTGCTGCTTGCTGCGAGTTGAATGGCGGGCTTGTTTGCTGCTTGCTGCGAGCTGGGCACTAGGCCAAGAGAGTGGCGCCTATGAGCATACCATTGGAGCTGACGAACCATTGGAGCTGAGCTGCCACGAGCCATGAGTTGAGTTGCCACTATTCGTGAGGCTCGGGTGGAGAAGGAGTAGAGCTCAAACATGGAATAGAGAAGGCAGCCCTCCAAGGGGGATGAGGGAGAGAGGCTTCAATGTCCTCAACCTCTTGGAAGTTAGCCTAGCTCTGATACCATATGAAGATGCAAGACATGGAATGGAAAGGAAAGTAGAAAAGCAAGACTAGGCAAACATAATGGAAATGAAAGAATGCTAGAAAGAAATGTACAACCAAGCAAAGTACTACATGATCAAGAAATCTAAGTGTCAAATGTATATGGGATAAGTCCCATAGTGACACGTGGCACTCTAGGATATAAAGTAGTATAGTACTACTCTAGAACTCAATAGAAAATACACTAAAAGTCACTCAAATTGACTCCATTTCCTAACAACTTTTTGGTCGCAGAGATCCCCCCGTCCCCGCCATGCCTTCTTCAACAACGGAGGCAATTAGATCGGATGCGGTGCCGAGAGTTAGGGTCCAGTGCAGGATTTGAAGAGCCCTTGGACTTTGCTAGAGATTGCCCAAGGAAGAAGAAAAGACCCAAGCGGTCTTCTAGTCCGGCTCCTCCTCGTACCGCTCCTTTGGCACCATCTTCTCGCCGACTAGATATTTGTCGGGCTCCTAGCCTCCCGCCTACTAAACCCAACAACTTTTTGTAGTTCATGTTGATGATGTGATGAGCTTTTAACAATAAATATCATGCACCAATTAGCACCTCAATAGAACTCACAAATTTGATAATCATTGCCCTTCTTTACATCATCTATGTGCTTATTTCGCTAGCAATACATATGGTGAAGCATTCTCTGGATCTAACAGAAAGTCAAAATTTGCAGCGCACACAGCCCGCTCCACATCAAAGTGATTTCTGCATGATGAAAGCAAGCTCAACGAAGCAGAAGCGACACATTTAAATGGCATGCTTAGGATAAGATCATCCGTCTCTTCCAAAAGTCTTCCTCGCCCAAGAAGATCAATCATGCACAAATAATGCTCTAGTGTGGGGGTTATGAAATGGTCTCGAGTCATACACGCAAAGTATTCAAGGCAAAACACATAGAGAGTCATCTCAAAGTCAAATCTATGCCTTGAGCTCACAATCATTTATTATTAAGGCAATGCAAGCTACAGGTGTAATGGATGCCCTTGGTGATAGCAAAAGGATTGTAGGTCTAGTATGTTGTGAAATTTTTTGGAACTCAAAGGATCAAATCTTTTCATAAAGCTAAGGAAAGCTTTATGGAAGACTCATTATAAGATCCAGTAGGTTGCAATCTCAAGCAAATTTTACAGCCTTGTCATCAAGTTTGGTTCTAAGTTTCTCTGGCACTAATGCATATGCCAAGCATCCAAACACTCTAAGTGTGCGATTGAGGCTTCTTGCCATACCAAGCTTCATACAGACTTGTTATTTGAGGGGCATCTACTCAGCACCTATGCTGCACACATGATGGCCTCCAACAAAACTTGTTCGGTGAACCTGGACCCCTTCAACATGCATCTCATTATCTTCATGAGAGATCTATTTTTCCTCTCAGCCAGACCGTTCAATTGAGGTGTGTATGGCACAGTGCACTGATAAATAATGCCTGTCTACCCTATAAGCATTAAACTCCTTTGGCATATAGTCTCCCCCTGATCTGTAGGAAGAGTACCAACTTTGCAGCCATAAGTACCTCAGATTTCTCTTTCATTGGATATACCCATGTGAATTTGGATAATCGTCAATAAAAGTCACAAAGTAGAGCTATCCCCTAACAGATGGTGTCCGCATGGGACCACATACATTACTATGAATGAGCTGTGATATTGACCCATCTTTTGAAAATGATGCCTGATGCATGCCAAAGATCTGCATCTGCCATCTCTTATGTAGTAGAAACTGACAAAACATCACATGTGTACTATGAGATCCGTGGACGGATCATTGTCTATACAGTAGCGGCCACCTTGTACATAATGATTAGCGACGCGTAGCCACTTTCCTTCTTGAGGCCCAGATACATAGAGATTAGCTCATACGAGCACAAATGAGAGCACACGAGGGACCAACAGATCCCAATGAATTTTGTCTCGAGTGAACCTAGCCAAGGACAGCAGGGGACCAGGCGTAGCAAAGAGCTAGAGTGCACGATCAACAGAACCAACCCTAGGTGAGGACACTCACATAAGGACTGCAAGCATATCCTCTCTTTATAACTTGGGAAGACATACCGTTGGAGTGACGATACTTGTAAGATGGTGACCTACCTCACAAAGACTACAGAGGAAGACGAATGGACCTAGATAGGTCGAGCATCAGTAATGATCCATCATGATTTTCTTCCAACCCTCACCAAATCCAAAGCCCCTGTCAAAGAAGACCCTCTTGTCTCTCCTCAGTCATTCGGTGGAGTTGGTCCCACACACAGCATACATAGAACCAGTCACTCGCATGGACAGCTAACCGATTGGTAGACAACCAAGGGGTCCCCCTTGATGTTACTCCTTTTTGGGTTTAGTTTTTCCTCATCACAGACATCAATTTTTGGTATGGGTACCGGTTTAGTGGCCCCATCCTTAGCTGTCGTTGCATTTGTTTGTTTTTTCAGCCTCATAGACCCTTTGGTCTTTCATAGACAATAATAACCTTTCTTTCTTCCTTTCTTTCTTTCCTTCTCACAATTCTACCATGTGAAACAGTGGCATTTCTTGAGAGTGATTCTAGGCATCAACCAAAACACGCCTAGATTCCTTCTGTTCTCTATCACACCAACCCTTCCAAGGGACATGGCAATAAAGGACACCGTGTGGATGGTGCTTAGTATGTAGGTAGGAGAGAAGACTTAGTTTTTTCCGTACGCATATGGTATGGATACCAAACGTTTGAAAACGTCTGAAGAAAGGACGTATGACTGGAATTTCATACATGACCATGGCCTTTTTTAAAAATAAGTTTTTGATGGTGATGATGATGAGGGAGAGGAAGAGGAAGAAGTTGACCATCGAGACTAGCACAGGTGAAGCTAGAGTCTTGACTTTTGTAGCCTCATTTCGTTTTCGCAGAGTCTCATTTCTTTTTTGCCTAGGCTTTTAGAGTTTTCATCTTTGATGCTTGAAAGTTGAATGTTGAAAGTTGGAACTTGGAAGTCTTTCCTAAACTTTTCTTTTAAAGTTTTAAGCCTCATGACTCTTCAATCCTTGATCAGTAATGTATTTAGTGACTAATGAATCATGAGGGGACAAGTCTTTCAATGTTTGTGAATCTAGATTGTATAATTGTTTATGGTTTAAGATATATTTTTGGATTCCTTAAGTAGTTGAAACTTGAAACTTAAACTTGTTAGTTTGAAAGTGTGTAAAACTCTAGAGCCACGTATGATTCAGCCAAGGGCATATTTCCATACTTCCATACCTATATGCGCATGCTGTATGGGAAAAACTATAAGAGAAGGCATGCCCTATGGAGCGTCTTTGACAAAAAAGAGGTCTTGAGCTTAAGAGAGCTAATGTGTGTAAAATAGCCAACTCAAAGGATAGATGTACACAAAAAGGTGTCACACATGTTCGTGAATACATTGTTTCGGTTGTGACTCTTCAATCCCCATTTAAGAGGCTTTGATAGGAATACTAATTCAGTCTCCAAGATATTATTGATGCATCATTGATACATATTCCTCTCCTTCAGTTCTCTTTAATGATATTATATTAATGAGGATCCTTACAGCCATAGTCAAGGCCCATAGAGTTTGGACATGTAGGGAAGGGGCAACGGCCATATGGGGCAGCTGCCTCTCTTTTCCTCTCTTTCATCCTCTTCCTTCTCTTCCTTTCCCCTCTCTTATTTCCTCTCTTTTCCTCTCAATTGGTCCTCTCTTCCTCTCTTTTCCCCTCTCTCCTCCTCTCTTTCATTCTCTCGTTTCCTCTCTTTCCCTCTCTCTTTTTTCCTCTTGTCCTCTCTTTTCTTCTCTCTTTTCCTTCTCTCCTTTCCTCTCTTTCCTAAGTCAGCTAGAGTTTTGGTATAGCTAGAAAGTCTGCCAAAAAACCAAGCTCCTTGGATCAACCAAGTCAGTCATTTGGCCAAACATTAAGTCAGCCAAGTATGGGGCCAAGCACGGATGCCCTAGGACTTCGAAACAACAGCCTTTGTGCTCATCCTTTCCAATAAATAGAGGTCTCTAGAGGAGCACAAAGTCCGAGAGCCTCCTTTTACTCATCCTAACATTTCCGTAGTTTAGCATAGTCTTCTTTCTTGTGCACATGCTATATACCTTGGCTTGTTTGATCCCATGTTGTTGCCTCTCCGTGCTTCCGCATTAACATACCTGCTTTTGGTCATTCTAACATACATATACATTAAGTACATGCTTTCTATTCTTTGTGTAGCTTGAACCCGTTCACGGCACCTCGACATATTGTGGCGAATTTTAACTTCCTTTTACTCTTGTTTCTAGGCTTTGGGACAAGATGATATGCCAAACCCACTGGATTGTTGCTAGCTCATGAAATGGACTTTACAATGCAAAAAACCAAGCCATATTCAAGCAGCCCCTCTTCTCTTGCTCTATATATTATAATAGCTATGAATTCACCAAACCAAGTACGCTTTTTGCTGTTTTTAGGGGACTGTCCAAGATAAATAGGAAAATGACACTTACCCAGCCTTCTTTAGAGCTGTTGATTTGATTCTCAAGTTTTGAGACTTCAATATGTGATAAAAGAGTGCGAGCATTTGAAATTTCCAACATAAATGGGCGGCCGCTTCCTAACATTCGAACCTAGCAAACATGGGTAACTTCAGTCAAAATCACCATACTATTAGCTTTATTTATAAACCTGGAATCGCATAAATATTGGAGTTGGCTTTTCACAAATATAAACTTGACACTACATAAACTCACATCAATGTCTTCACGACCAGCAGCGTGAAACTTGTAGGAGTCAGCTTGGAAGTGTGGAAACACAACGTCTGCAACAATTTCCTACAGCCATACACATATATGGAAATTGAACGATGAAATCATTAAGTTCTTCACTGGTGCACGGACCATCTACTGAGACATGCTCACATCTCTCTCTCTCTCTCTCTCTCTCTCTCTCTCTCTCTCTCTCTCTCAAGATTACCAAGTTGCTCAATCCATTTGCCCAATTCTTCCCCCTGTCCCCTCAAATACCCCTCCCCCAAATAACACACTTCCATATTATCCCCCCATGTCCCTAGATTCTCTCCATGCACTACCATCACCTCAACCCTTGAGATGCCATCAACAACAATGGACCCAATCTTTGATTTTGGATATCAAGATCCAGATAATTTGAATTGCACTCCCCTCAGCCTGTCCCTCGCCCCCTCCCTGCTGCTCCGCCCCTTCCCCCCTCCTGCTGCTCCGACCCTCCCCCTGCCTGTCCCTCGTCCCCTCCCCCTGCCTTTCCGCCCCCTCCCCCTGTTCCGCCCCCTCTCCCTGCTGTTCCGCCCCCTCCCCCCTGCTGTTCCGCCCCCTCTCCCTGCTTCCGCCCCCTCCCCCCTGCTGTTCCGCCCCCTCCCCCTGCTTCCGCCCCCTCCCCCCCTGCTTCCTCCTTGCCTCCTTTCCCCTCCTTCTGCCCCCTTTTCTCCCGCAGCTTATTTGGAACGGAAGGAGCGTTTAATTTGTTAGAGTCGGCCTCCCCACCTTGATTGGCGATGGATACCCCGTCAGCCAATCCTACTCCACCTCCACCGGCCGTGAAAACTATCACTTTCTCTAAAGACGAGTTGCAGCAGCTCAAGAAGGATGTAGAGATTGAATGCTCTACCACGTTGCTAGCACGCATCTTCGGGTCTCACCCCTCCAGATCCCAAGCCAGAGACTGGGGATGCTTGCGGCTCTCCCCCCAGACCTCACTCCACGATTGTTAGATGTCCGTCTTCTGGGACGAGGTTTTTTCCAGGTTGTTTTTGACACTCCAGAGGCTGCGAGCACTGTGCTCAAGGCTGAGTTTTTACACCTGGGACACAAGAAGATTTTCTTTGAAGCCTTTCACATTGGTTTCGACCCAGTAGAGGCAGATAAGAAAATCTTCTCGCTCTTCATCAGGTTCCCCGGGCTTCCCCAGGTTTACCATCGACTTCTTTCTATTATTGGGGAGCATTTTGGCGCAATTGCTGAGATCCCACCCCTCCCTGGGTTGCCATTGACTGCAACAGAGGCAACCAAGGCTGATGGGGTTCCTAGAGTTAGGGTCCTTTGCAAGGATCCTAATGGATCACATTATGATCCAGCGCCCGGATGGTTCCTTTTTTTGCCAAAAAGTGGAGATTTCAGGCAGGCAGGACCAATGCAGGATTTGCAGGACCTCGGGACACTTTGCCAGGGATTGCCCCGAGAAGAAGAAAAGGCCCAAGAAGCCCTCTGGTACAGCTACCGCCCCAGGGCATCGACAGGGGGGACAGGGGGTGGATTAGACCCTGCACTTGCCCCTCGACCTCGACAGAGGGGTGGTACAGGTCCAGCTCCTGCTCCTCGTCCTTCGCTTGGCGGTCCTCCTCAGTTAGGTGGTGGTACAGGTCTAGCACCTATTCCTCGGCCTCGACAGGGGGATGGTACAGGTCCTTCACCTACTCCTCGACCCCCACCTCCCTCAGGCACACGCGACGCTCTACAGTGGGTTCCAGTACGTGTGCAGGTCCCTCCTTCAGTTCACGAGGGTACCTCAGTAGACTCTGCTTCACCTCGAGCTGTCCCTCCTGTCTCACCCTGCACAGTCCGAGACGTTGAAGCTTCGACCTCCTCCCCAGTTGCAGCTTCTTCCTTAGATCCAGTAGTGCCAGATGCTCCTTTTGAGGCAGGAGAGATCTCCGCGGCTGGGCAGACACAGGATAGAGAGCATTCCTCACTTCCTCCCTTGGATAGGGGGAAGGGGATAGCTTACACTTTTGATCCTCTTCCCTCACAAGGGATCCTTCGCACTCCGGTGTCTGGCTTGCTCCACAGGAACTCGTTTTCAGCCTTGGCAAAGAGTTCAGATTTCCCAGAGGAGGAGTTTGTGCCCGCTACTTTTGGGGAGCCAGTGGTTGGGTTTCCTATTGACAGGGCTTCTTCTTCAGGTGCCAGGATTCTTTTCCCTGTTGATTTTCCACCACTTGGTTCCATCCCTCCCTCCTCGAGCAGGAATTCTTCCCCTGTTGAAAGGTTTGTTTCCGCCACTAGGTCGGGTAAGGTGTTCCACTCTACATCCTCCCGTCGATGAGGATTATCAGTTGGAACATACAGGGCCTAGGTGGCGTCCCACATCGCCGCCGTAGACAGCTGATCCGGGATCAGCTTCATCCAGGTGTTACTGGGGGTTCCATTGATATATTATTTATTCAAGAGCACAAGCTGAATTATAGAGATTGTGCCAAGTCAGGCAAGTTGCTTTCTGGCCATACTTTTTGGTCGCCTGCCTTAAGCACCAGGGGAGGCACTTCTATTTCAGTTTCGCAGTCGGTTCTCCTCTTAGTTGTTGGGCACGGAGTCATTATCGCCTCTAGAGCTCAGTGGATTATTCTTTTGATTGGAAGGCGTAAGGTTAGCTTCCTTAACCTATATGCCTCCAACATTAGAGGAGAACGTGTCCTTATGTGGAAGACTTTGCTCTCCTGGGCCCCCATTGTGGATTCATGGGTGATTGGAGGTGACTTTAACACGGTCGAGTTACCGTCAGACAAAAAAGGGGGTAGAGAAGGCGGACTGCACTCTTTGGAGAGAGCAGCTTGGGATGCCTTCCTTTTCCATTTCTGTGGCAGAGATACTGTCACGGGGGCGTGAAATTCTAAGTACTTTAATGTACTACAAGACCGTGACAACTTTGGTTTTAAAAGTCCAAGCGTGGGCTTAATAATGGGTAATTAAACGCGGCATGGTGCCTAGCACATAAGCATAATTAATCCCTAGGCCCAAAGGCATTCCAAGGAATTAAAAGAGTGGTTGTTGGGAAATGATGATGTGGCATTTTTAATGGGCCCCCTAGAGGGCCATGTACCTTCAGTGGCCCCCCTAGAGTTCCAGGTGGCTCTAGTGCCTTCTACATGCTCCTTTGCCATTCCTGGACCTTCCTGGGCCTTCTAAACTTCACATGTGTGGTTTTCTCTCTCATCTTCTCCCTTTGTTGAGATTTTGGACTGGTTTTTCAGCCTCCTTCAGCTGAATTCCGTTTTTCTTCATAACTCCTCACCCGTTTGGATTCCTCGACTTCCGTTTGGCCCGATGGCTTCCCCTCTGCCTCCCCTTCGTAGTGATATGCTTTTCCCTCCGTGCGTTTGGTAGAACGGGCAGAGCTGAGCACTTCTTTTGCTGGTCGAATTTGCAAAAGTGGCTTTTTCTGGACCTTTTTTCTTCTACCGCCTCCTGGGCCTCTCCTCTTGCAAAGCTACAGCTTTTTGTTGAATTTCGAGTGGTCCGACGCGCTGGTTGATTGGTTTTTCTCAGTTTTGGAGGACTTTCCGGCGATGAAACTTCTCCAAAACCTTCTCAATGCATTCCTCTCTGAAGCACGCTTCTTTTGAGCCCAAGAACTCCCACTTCTTCGCGACAGAAGTGCTTCTTTTCGCATTTTTCAGTGGAATTCTTGCTGGTCGGCTCTTGTAAATGCTCTTTCTTCATGCCTTTGCAGTCCTCTTTGGCTGAGAATGCAATTGGGCATTGGCTACTATGTCCTCTTGGCGATTGAGGACTTGGTTCGAGTCTTCAGGGCTTGGTGAGTTGTGATTTTGCCACTGCAATTTCTTTTTGCCATAAGCTATTGGTTGGCCTCGTGTGCCGCCTCTTTCTTGGCTCACTGGTGCCCAGGCAGTGCTACATGAGTCATTCCTTCAGTCCGTCAGGGATGCCCCCTTGCTCCTTTCCTTTTTTTGTTCGTGGCCGAAGCTATGAGTATCTATGTTAGATCTCAAGCTGACATCTTTGGGCTGAGACTTCCCATCAGAAGAGAAGAGGAGCTACTTGACAGTGAGTTGGCTGACGACACAGCGATTTATTTGGATGCCTCTCCACAGACGCTCACTTCTTTCAGGACAGCATTGGATTTATTTTGCTTGGCGGCAGGGGCGCAGATAAATTGGCATAAATCCAATGGCTTTTGGATCAGTGATGAGGACACTCCAGTTTGGGGGCTTGACATAGGGTTCACTTGGGTTCAGAGGGGTGTGCCTATCAGGTATTTGGGCTGCCAGGTCGGCTTGGGTATTTCTACCACGCAGCAGTTTGCTCCCGTGTTGGAGAGCATTAGAAGGAAGCTTCTCTTTTGGAGCTCAGCCAAGCTCGATCTTGCCTCTAGAGTTGTGGTGGTTAACCAGGTCCTCTTGGCCACAGCCTGGTTTATATGTTCATGTTGGTGCCGTTCTAGGGACTGCATCATTCAGCTCTGAAGACCGATCAGGAACTTTCTCTGGAGTGGGCTTGATGGCACAGCAGATGCCTTAGCCAGGGTGGCTTGGGAGACCCCCATCCTCCCTACACAGGATGGGGGTCTCAATATTATTGATCCAGATTTACAGTGCAGAGCTTTACTTTGCAAGATGGTGGTGCGAGGACTTATGCCAGGACAGGAACCGTGGAAGGACTTTCTTATCAGCAGCATACAGAGGTGCACACCTTCCTCAGGAGGAGACTGGTTGAGCAGTGTTAGATGGATCTTCACCACAGCACACCTCAGGTCACCTTCGTCCCCTCTCATGGTTGCCATTCTGAAAGCTTGGGCCAGTTTCAGAAGCTCTCTTCGGAGGATTCCTCCTTCCTCCCGGGAAGAGATTGATAGGCAGCCCATCATGTGGAACGACAGTATTTTAGATGATCTTGGCAGGCCACTGGGTGCCTCACTCTACATGCAGTGGGCCAGGTGGGAGAGGGGACCTCCTTCTTCTTTGGGATCTTGGAAAGCTTTCCGTAGGCTTCCAGAGGAAACCAAATCAAGGTTGACAGAACATCTCAGAGGGAGTGCAGGGAGGATCTTGCAGATTGAGGCAGCCCTTCCAGAGGCTTGGATAGACACAGATGATATGCCACTCACTTCCTCCACTTGGGCAGGTACTTTCTCGAGAGGCGGGGTTCCGCTTCAAGTCTTAGCTTTCCGAGATGCACAGGAGGATGCTTTGGTTTTTAGTGTCCAAGATGGTGGCAGATTGCTCAGGCCCACAGAGGACATCTTGCTTGAGTCTGCTTTTCAGCCTATCAGGGTTGTAGGTCTTTTGATGCAGGGATCAGATTCAGAGTGGTTCTTAGACCCTGACCCCCAGCTACTCTCCACCGGGTCTTGGAGGCTCTGGCTCTATGGAGCAGTTCCCATCAGGTATTTACAGTGGGACCCCGGAGAGTGGGAGTGGATTGACGCGGGGCATTGAGAGAAGAGCATCCCCTTCTTTCGTTACACGGTCAGTAATGCCAGGAGATTTCAGCTCAGTAGTAGAGGTTGGAGACCCTCAGAGTTCCTCATTGGGAGACTTTTGGTATTACTGCGGATCAGCAGAGGTACTTCTCGAGGAGGCTCTGGAAATCCCACAGGAATAGAAAGATCACTATCTTCTTTTGGCTTTCTATCCATGGAGGGATTGCAGTGAACCTTTGGAGGTCCAGATTCGGCGCCGACTCTACTTGCCCTCGTTGCCTTTCTGCTTCGGAGTCTATTCAGCATTGCTTATGGGATTGCAGACAGGCGAGATTGATTTGGATGGGGATAGCCAGGATCTTCAGTCACTTTGCCCATTCCCCACTTTTTATGACTTGGGGCTCGGTGGCTTGGCTTTCTCTTACAGGACCTTAGGTTTTCTATGAGGGAGTTGACTCCTCTCGGGCCATTTCGGTTCGACGTCATCGGGTTGAGTTCTGTTCGTTGGATGTGGTACCACACCGTCCTTTTACAGCTGGACATGCCTCTGTGGATACTTCTTGGGAGATTCTAGCAAGCATAGCAGCCTGGCATATCTGGAGAGCCAGATGCACAGAGGCTATGGAGGGTACTCAGGTTCATCCCTCGCACACATTGGCTAGTATCTGGACAGACATCGTACACACTCTGATGGCAGTATGGACGGGTATGCAGGGGGACTCCCGTGCAGCCTCAGCTAGGAGGGCTTCTTTCTTCAGGGAATGGAAGGATTCTCCTTTCTTCTCTGAATCTACTACAGGGTTGAGATGGCACTTTCAGCCTCAGCCTTGGCTTCTTTCCACCTCACTATGAGGGATTTTTTATTTATCCTCATGATTTCATGATGTATTCCGCCTTGAGCTTGCTCTCGCGGGTTTTTGTTCTTACTTAATAGAAGTCTTTTTCATGGAAAAAATTTTCAAAGGGTAGGATTATGATGTAATACCACTTCCCAACCCCATAAAGGATTTCTAGAGCAAATATCCAGATATAAAAACTTGAGGCGGATGGACCCTAAACAACTGCCCAGTCATCAAATTGTTGCAGCTTGCATCTGCAAGTTGGATTCCCAACATATCGGTCTGCCTCAACAAAATATGCCTTGCAATAATTGAGAGGACCGGTTTGGAGGCTACCAATGTGGCGCTAATGGTTGAGAAGGCTCATGTAGACAAGACATTCAATGAATTCAAGAAGCAAGGAGGAATGGAGGAAAGAAAAGGCAAAGCGTGAAGAGTGGGAAAAAGACAAAGAAGGGAAGGAAACCGAGAGAACCAACCTCCAAGACAAGGTACACGCATTAGGGACTGAACTACAACAAATGAGAGGGACACAGTCCATATGAGACGCGATTCAAGATGACATCACGGAGTTCTCTAGACAAGGAGACACCCTCGTACTGGGGGATTTCAATGCACAGATAGGAAATAAGCAAGTTGGCCTACTTGACTTCACCGATGAAAGAGATCCATATATAGTCCCAGAGCTAGATGCAACTGAGCTCGGGATATTGAGGCACTCTACAGATGCCCCAAAGGTGAAAGAATATGGACAACATCTGCTTGAGCTAGGGGCAGTCCACGACCTAATCATTTATAATGGTCTTCAAAGATGGCCATCATCTATAGGACTCACCTACTTCCCACATGGTGGTGGATCTAGTACGATGGACTATCTACTAGGCCCACTAGATTTTGTCTCACGGATACACGACTTTGTCATACCCCCCCCCCCAACTCGGTGCTAACCACTCATACTACTTGCCTTCCATATCTCTGCCACTATGCCCCCCTGCACCTGCGCGCATCCAGATCCACTTTGACCGTGCCCTTGAACCAATGTACATGAGTCACTTAGCTAGGGGGATCCAGACTCTACTTGGAGATGATGTAGACCTCGCCAGCGCCTCCGACACCCTTGTCTCTGTGGTATAAGACACTGCTACCAGATCATTTCCCATGACCCAACCCATGCGGGTCCGAGAGGGGAAGATGCCCCAAAACCCTTGGTTCGATGATGAGTGCAGAAGTGAGAGCCCACCTGACACAAGAGCGGCCTTTGAGTCATCTGACACCACCTGAGACACAGAGGATCCTTCGACGATTGACATGTGATAAGAGGCAGGCCCTCCTCACATATACGATGGATTGGATGGGGGTTTCTATCGGAGGGGAAGCCACCTATTCCCATCACCGATCCAGACATGTGGCACATGTATGCAGGTTCTCTCTATGATGCCCAGATGCAGACACCACCGGATATGTCCTCTATGCCCAAGCCCACTACTTGCCACTTGTTCACCACACAGAATGTAAGGGCAGCACTTCGCAAATTACACAATCGGATAGCGCAGGACCATGAGGGCCTACGGACCGAGCACTTTGCACATGGACAGGAGGTCCTAGCAAAAATGTTCAACAGGGCTGTGCGCCACGGTTTCCCACTTGCTTGGAGCACTACCACTATTGTACCGATACACAAAGCCGAAGACCCTATGGAGACTGGGAACTACCGTACCCTCATGATCGGTCAGTATGGCCAAGATTTATGGATCAGTTTTAGAAAGGGAGCTCAGTAGCCACACAAAGGCTCGGGGACAGCGGGCACTAGGACAAGCAGGATTCCGGAGACAGCACTCTACCCTAGACCACATTTTCACTTTGAGGGCTATCATTGAGGAGGTGAGGTCGAGACACCAGAAGGTCTACACATACTTAGTAGACTTTCGGAGGGCTTTTGGCATTGTCCCACGGTCCCGCATGATCAAGAGACTACAGGAGCTATAGATTCCAGAGGCACTGATATGGGGGGTGATGAGCCTGTATGAGTTTAATCAGAGGCACAGTTCGCACCCCAAGTGGTCTATCGAATTGGGTCGAGAGCACGATCGGAGTGAAGCAGGGCTGCCCCCTCTCACTGACCCTCTTTTGGCTTTACATTGAGGAGATCACTTCCTTCATAGACCGCCTGGGAGGCGAAGGATCACTACTGGCCGATCTCATGATACAGATATTGCTATACGCTGATGACATAGTCCTTATCTCATCGTCAGCAGAGGGGCTGCAGAGACACTTGGAGGCCCTAGAGGTGTTCTGCAGAGAGAGAGACCTGACAGTCAACCTTGGGAAGTCCAATGTTATGGTCTTCAACACCTCACATGCAGTGCTCCATCAACTTGGCTTCAATTATCAAGACGAGCAAGTAAAGAAAGAGGAGTCCACCTATTTAGGAGCAGTCATCATAGGACCCCTTTTCACTATGACACATGCAGCCCACGCACGGCTCACACGGGGGCGAGGTGATCTAGCCCGATTGGAGAGAGAGTGCTTCCAGACGAAGTGCTGGCTCTTCGATACACTAGTGCAGCCGACTGCCATGTATGCAGCACCCTTCTGGAGATGTGACCTACCGATAACAGAGTGGAGGAGATTTGAGCGGCTATAGGTAACTATGGGATCTAGGATGATTTGGAGCAAGCCCTCAATCCCGCATGAGATAGTACACGCAGAGTTCGCCATGACACCACTACAGATTGATGCCATCTTCCAGACAGTGACATTCATTCATAGAGTCTGGGACCTACCCCAGTCGAGACTACCGAGGCTGGCTCTGGAGCATCAAGACAACTAGCTGAGAGCGGGGTGGACACATGGTATGCACGTATATCCACATGGTTTTCCAGACGCGGGATTCACATGGATAGGCTCCCTCCCTTCCAGTACAGTATGGATGCACCCCTGAGTCGATTCCAGGAGATGACATTAACCGTATCATATGGTTAGACCTCCTCCAACTCCACACAACTCGGGCTTGGGAGGGAGATCAGGAGCTCACCAAGACTCAATTCTACCACGACCATTTTCTGAGAGTCTCGGAGGAGGGATTCATCATCAGACCCTAGTATCTCGAGGATAGGCGAGTCTCACACACACTGAGGATCGCCATTGGGCAGATGCAGGTTTCATCCCATCAATTGAGGATTGAGATACGGAGAGCGGCACGTATACCCACAAAGTAGTGGATCTGCATGTTATGCACACTAGGAGAGATTGAGACAGAGGAGCACTTTCTCTGTGCCTGCCCAACCAACTACGAGATACAGGGGGCAATACCATTGTCTTTATCAAGACGAGAGTGGGTTCGGCCCACTGTTGTGATTGATCCACTTCCATGACCAGGTCTGCATTGGGCTCTATCTACTTGAGGTGTGCCGCCACAGGGAGACCTTGCTATGACAGATTAGGGAGCAGCAGGAGGGGACCACACCATAGGATACAGAGGCTGACCAAACACAGTGGCATGTCACATATTTCTATGCATTTGAGTCAACTCCAGGACACAGTGGGGTGGAGGAGGAGGAGCTAGCTGATATGTGGGCGGTATGGATTCGGATTGCAGAGGCTACTCGTGACACAGAGAGCCACCAGAGCACACTCGCTTGAGGTCTGACCTATCATAGCTTTCCTCAAAGGAGACCCGCCCGAGACAAGGGGTCACTCTGAACATAGCTCAGCGGGTTTAGAGATCGAGGAGATCACGCCCTCCTCCGCCACCACAATGTGAGACGGCCAGACAGACGCAGATCCAAGACATCTTCGTCGCTCATAGACGAGCCACCACAGTGCCGGATTTCGGATTCTCGGATCTTGTCCCAGAGTTCATCTCTTCCTACTTCAGATAGCACATGATATGACATGATGTGATGTGATATGATACGACATGTTTTGTATTTGATTTTGCTTGAGCTATTAAGCTCTTTATTTCAGCATAGTACTCAGCAAGGGCCTTAGCGCACCATTTGCTCCAGCCCTTTGTGGCTTGTATGAGTTTTTTGCTTTTGGTATTTTCTGCACTTTGCCCCATAGGCCCTCGAGGCCTTCCGCGGACGTCAATATATCTTTCTTTCTCTCTCTCTCTCTCTCTCTCTCTCTCTAGCAGAGTGAAGGAGATTTGAGCGGCTGCAAGTGACTATGGGGTCTAGCATGATTCACCCTCAGTCCCACATGAGAGTACAAGCAGAGCTTCCATGACACCTCTCTAGTTTGATGCCCTCTTTTAGACAGTGACATTCATCCACACGGTTGGGACTTACCTCACTAGAGACTATCGAGGCTGGCCTTAGAGTCATCTAGACGACTAGCAGAGAGCGGAGAAGACACATGGTATGCACGTATATCCACATGGTTTGCTAGGCACGGTATTCAAATGGATAGGCTTCCCCCTTTCAGTACAACATGGACACGTCACCTGAGTGATCCCACAAGATGAGATTAACCGTATCATACAGTTAGATCTCCTCCAGCTCCATACACATCAGACTTAAGGGGAGACCAGGTGTTCCCTACCAAGATCCAATTCTATCGCAACCACTTCTTGAGAGTATTGGAGAAGGAATTCATCATTAGACCTCAGCACCTCAAGGACAGAGGAGTCTCACATGCATTGAGGATCGCCATCGAACAAATGCAGGTTTTGTCCCATCAGCTTAGGATTGAGGTTGGGAGAGCCACAAGCATACCAAAGAGTAGCAGATCTGTATGTTATGCACATTGGGGGTGGGTCAGACAGAGGAGCATTTTCTTTGTGTGTACTCAGCCTACTATGAGATCTTGGGACGATACCCCTACCTCTATCTTGAGGGGAGCGGCTTCGGTCCACTCTCACGCAACGACTGATTTACTTCCATGACCAGGTCTGCATTGGGCTCTATATGATGGAGATGCGCTGACACAGAACGACAGATCGGAGAGCAGCAGGAGGCGACCAGGCCACAGGATACAGAGGATGACCGAGCACAGCGACGCGTCACAAAATTCTATGCATTTGAGTCAGCTCCAAGACACAGGGATAGAAGAGAAGTTAGCTAATATGAGGGCAGCCTGGATCAACAGAGGGGCCGACACGATGCCGTCAAGAGAGGGATGCAGAGACCACTCGTGACAAGGAGAGCCGCTAGAGCAAACTCTATTGAGGTCCATCCTATCACAGCTTTCCTCAGTGGAGACCGCTAGAGACGAGGGGTCACACTGGACATACCTCAGTGGGTTCAGAGATCGAGGAGACCACGTCTCTTGCCACAGCGTTAGACAGCTTGGCAGACACAGATCCGAGATATTTTCACAGCTCACCGGAGAGACACCATGGTGCCTTCTGAGTCCAAGCTCTCAGTTCACTTTGATTGAGCTCATTAGATCAGTATAGATTAGTACTCACCAAGGGCCTTAGCGCACCCTTTGCTCCAACCCATTAAGGCTTGTATGATTTTCTCTTTTGTGTACTTTGTCCCATAGGCCCACGAGGCCTCCCGTGGACGCTAATACATCTCTCTCTCTCTCTCTCTCTCTCTCTCTCTCTCTCTCTCTCTCTCTCTCTCTCTCTCTCCGCCAACCCTAGCTATAGCGTTAGCTATCGCCAGCGCTGCCAATCCCTAGCCCTAGCCGTTGATAGCGCCGTCAACCCTACTGCCGCCCTGGCGTTAGCTAAGCCCTCAGCCAGCTCGTCGTCTCCGCATCACCCCAGGTTGGGCTGAACCCCAGGCCCGGTCTGGGGGTTAGCTTCAGCTTTGGGGGTACTCATATATGGCCAGCATGGAATGGCCAACTCTTTCCTCCAAATCCCTCTCAACACCAGCAACCTCAACCAAGGCACAATATGCGACAGTGACAACCATGACGCCCTCTCCGTTTGCACACAACTACCAACAAGTAGGTTCAAAGCGACCCATCATTGGACAACATGAACATATTTGTTATTTGCAGCAAACAGTCAAAGAGTTAAGGCTGGAGCTGGCAGAAGTAAAGGCTCGACTTCAGGTTGTAGAAGAGCCGTGATTGATGATGCTGTGAAGTCTTGTAAGGCTTCCCTAGAAAACAGGCAGTGATTGACGATGCTGTGAAGTCTTGTAAGGCTTCCCCCCCTACCCCCCAGTTAGTCTCCACAGTCAAGGATTTAGTTCATAATGAAATACGGACAGCCAAACAGGAGGTCATTGTGGAGTTTGAAGCAAAGGTCAACAAAGTTGATAAGCCGGTCGGGATAATGCACTGAGAATCAGAATTGGGGGACTCTTAGAAGGATGCTACAAGGAGGACTCATTTAGTGATACCCTAGCAAATGTCAAAGCAGCCGTGCCCGACAACATTGATTGGATAGCTGACGAGGATGACAAGCCTAATAGCTCTGATGATGATGGTGAAGCTAGAACAGTCTTTATCGACCATAGTAAAAGTCATAATATCCTTAAGTTTAATTAACGAGATTTACATCTCAAGATTTTACGGCAATCCTATAAGCTGCTGAAAGGTACTAAGCTATGGATAGTTGAGGAAAGATAAATCATTAGGACTGCCAGGAAGGATGGTAAATGGGCAATGTATCGTGGAGGAAAAGTGAAGGACAAATGGATGTAATGGGGTGTACCAAGGGGTACAAGGTTTGTGTAAGTGCGTGTGTCACCACATGGTGGTTAGTGTGACCACGTTTGGGGTAGAAGGTTCTATTAGGTGTGATTGAGAGATTCATGGGCTTGACTGAGAGATCAGTGGAGTGATTTGTGGATCTAGAGATGCTCTCCTTTGGGGCACATGCATTGTATTAATTGCCCTTATAAGGGCCTCTCCTCCCTTGAATAAACAATCTCTTTGCTTCATTTGTTGATCTCTTGCTGTTGTTCCATCATGTGGTATCAGAGCTTGGTTCACCCTCCTTGAGTGCCATGTCATCATCTTCCCCAAAATGAAGGATTTCTTCCCTCTCTTCCCACATTTCTTCCTTAAGCTTGTTCTCTCCATTCTCTAAGCCATTTCCCCCGTCCTTTGAGCTGAAGTATCCTCATGTTAGGGCGAATCCTTGGCTAGGAGTAATTAGGAAATAGTAGCTTCTACAACCCGTGTCGACACGCTTTCCAGTCGCCGAAATTTCGCATAATTCCGCCTGCTGGAGCCATATCTCGACAAATGCTCTGAGCTACTGTTGGGTGACCCTATGAGGAGTCTATTGTTGAAGTTTGAGCACCAATGCTTCAGTACTTGAGGAGAAAACAAGGAAAAACCAGTCGGACTTAGCAACACTCTCACAGACAATACCGCATGAAAATGCGCCTCTGCTTCATGCTGGACACTCTCCACAGTAAGGGCTTCCATTCCACCAAAAATCCCTTTGTTTGCTGCTCTTGAAGTCTTTGATTGAGGCCTCCAACTTCAAACTATTCAATTTGGGGGTAACAGTGATCTTTGCTTCTTTTATTATTATGTCAGTAATCTTTGGGCTTTTGGATGCTTGCTCATTTGAAGTGATCTAAAGCATTTTTCAGCTTCACCTTTGGAGCATTGTCCTGAATTTGACAGTTTTTGGAAACCTCATGATGCATTTATGATATATTTGAATTGAATGCTATCTTTATAAGGGACAAGACACTACCACATCAGTGGTAAGACCTTCCCTATGGCCTCCAAAACCAAGATAGATAAGTTTGAGGGAGAGGATTTTCATACTTGGCAGACCAAACTGAAATTTATTCTCATGAAAAAGGGGATCTGGAATGTGGCTAATGGAAAAGAAAAGAAACCAACCACTAGGAAGGAGAAGCTTTATGGCTCCCTAAGGATGAAAAGGCATTAGCCATAATTGCTCTTGGATTGAGTTATTCTTATATCCACCACATTGATGGCTATGAGACTGCTCATGTTGCATGGAGTCATTTTGAGCTTGTCTTTGGAGTACAGGGGAAGTGTTTCAAGTTTAGCTTGCTCATCCAATTCTTTGATTTGAAATTGGATAGAGGAGAATCCATCTCTTCACATTTAAACTACATGAAGAGCATACTAACTCAGTTAGCTAACATCAAGTTTAATCTTGATGATGACATTGTCATTGCTCTCTTACTCAAAAGCCTAACTAAAGAATATGGCACTATTGTCACTACTCTCACCAATATACTAGAGATTAGTTTGGTGGAAATTGAGGCATCCCGCTTGGAAGAGGAAAGGAAAATCAAACAGAGGAATGACTACAAGGAAGATGGGGCATATTTGGCCAAAAGCAACTTCAAGGGATGCATGTCATGAGGATGTGAAAAGTGATGTAAAGTATCTTCGTAACTCAACCTACGCTTAACCCAAGGTTAACCATGGTTAAGTGTTGTAATGGTTTGGCCGTGAGAGACTGGCTAGAGGAAGTGCACACATCCTAGAAGTTCCTAAGGGCAAAGTCTAGGTGCACCACTAGGTCCTAGGGGCAAGGCAAAGGCTTTAAAAGAGGGGTCTAAAAGTTGGGCCCAAGGACAACCAACGTTGTCCTTGGTATGGGGATTAGGACTTTAATGAAGGGGCAAATGGCAAGGAGGAGATGAGATTTGTCATGCATGTGTATGCATGCCCTTCCCCCACCTTCCATCTCTCTCCCCTCACTCTCCCAGAGGTGCTGGACGTTTTCACTTGTTCTTGTACAGTTTTTGAGCTGTTTGAGCTGTTTCAAGCCTGTTTTCAGTCCTTTTAAGCCCTTTTAACTCTGTTTTGACTGTTCCAAGGCTAGCACGTACTTCCAAGAAGTGCCAGAAGTCATTTCTGAGCTTTCTGAAAATTTTTGTACGGACTGCACGGACGTCCGTACGGAATCCGTACAGACGTGTTCAGCTGCCTCCAACAGGTGCCTGGGGTTGTCTTTTGCTGTGCTGGACCTTTGTGCACATGTTCTTGGCTGCGTGGTGGCTTCTGGAGCTGTTTTGGACCAGTGCAGGCTGCAGGAGGAACTTTCTCTGCTGCTTTTGGCACCCTCTCTTAGGAGGACTTAGGCACAGATTCCGAGGCAGTCATTTTGGGGCAGATCTGTAGACCATCTTTCCTCTAAACCTCTTTCTTGTTCACCCTCCGCTCTCTACCTTCATTTCTCTCTTCTCCTGATTGCTGGAACACACTTGCACACTACAAGGAGCCTAGACAGAGGATAGGTGCGAGGAAGGAGCTTGCCCCTCTGCCACAGATAACGGGAGTTGGTTCCAGGTTCGGGTTTTCCTTGTTCTTTCTTGCTTTGCAGCTTTTTACAGTGCATGCGTGTTGTGTGCAGTCCTTTCACAACTCCAACAGATTCTAGGAAGCACCCAAAGGCAAGGGTGATCCTTGAGAGTACTTCGGCCAAACAAGGTGTCTCCAAGGAAGAAGGGAGGAAGACTAAGATATGGAGTCGAATGAGGGGGATGTAGACTCCCTAATGTCTAAAGAAAGTTTAGAGTTTGGCATTGGCAGTACTCTGACCACAGGGGGGGTGTATGTATGTCAAAAGTGTTTGCTGTTTTTTTAGCCTCATGTGGCATTCATCATTAGTGTACGGTTCCTTACACTCCTCAACAGAATCCCGTGGCTTAGAGAAAGAATAGATCAATGATGGAGATGGCCAGGTGTATGTTCAAAGCCAAGCACTTGCCTAACAAGTCGTGGTTGGATGTCATCACATTTTAAACAGATGTCCCACAAAGGCAGACCATTACACCTTATGAGGATTGGACATGTCATAAGCCTCAAATTTCTCACATGAGGACTTTTGGATGCTTGGCATATGCCCATGTGCCTTCTCAGACACGCAATAGGTTGGATGATAAAGCTGTCAAATGCATTTTTTATTGGGTATAGATCAGAGAGCAAGGGCTACAAGCTCTACCAGCCCCGCACGCGCACACACACAAAAATACGGGGGCAGAGGGGGGGGGGGGGGGCCACCCCAGATTTACAAATAATTAAAAAAAAACTTTCGTCTACTTTGCGCGTTTCATAGAAACGTTTTGTCGTGTTTCGACCAGACAAAACATGTTTTTTGGTCATTGTGGCACATCCTCATCGGTGTTTGCAAGAGAGAGGATAGGAGGAGGCTATACCGCAAGAAACGGAATCACATGCCTTCCATTGAATAGGACTCTAAGGACCTCAAAAGAGTTCTACATACTACCAGCCTGGTTTATTTCAAAACCAGCCATGATTAAGGCACATCGTACAGCTTCAGTATTTCTTTTGTAGCGTTTTAGGAAAAATCAAGTGTAAGGTAGGCCTACGCCATCTGTTCCTCTTGTTTCTACTGGCTTCACAAAGTGTGTGTTGATCATAGACTATGCCCTTGGAAGTGAAACAAATGCTTGTTTGAAACCAGAAAAGAAACAATAAAGCTTCTTAATGTGAAACTTTGCCTCTTTAAACATTGCATCAAGAATGGAAAGATGGTTCAAAGCAGAGTACTTCTTTTAGAAGCCAGATTATCCTCTGGTACCGTTGCTGATTTGTCGAAAGGCTGAATGCAGTTCTAAATTCACATAAAAGCTCAATTGAATCTTGTAAAATGCCTTTCTTCATCTTACAATGGCTTCACAAACATGGGATACAATAAACATGCAATTAAAAAGTAGAAGGGCTGACACATTGATAAACTTTTGATAAAAGAAAAACTTACTTGTACAGAGCCATCTCCCATGCGTTCATCATCAATCAGCCAGCGACTTTGGCTTATGTTTCTTGAAAACTGCAGACACAAACAATCTCAACATTTTTTAAAGTTTATGGACCTAAAAAATGGAAGAAATTTTTTTCCTATTCTATTCACTTTTAGTTTACTCACTCACAAATACCTTGAGGTACCTTCCTCCAATATAAATAGATGTACGATAACACATGGCAGTCAATTGACAGGGTTGAGTCAGCTGCATAAATAAATAAATTCAGTTGTTTAGGAGCTTGCACACATATCATAGTGCATGCTGACATGTTACACTTTAAGTAAAAATTTATGTGTGTAACTATGCACTTCAGATACACACAACAATTTCACATTGGATTCAACTAAAGAAACCCATTAAAAATGCTCAACCAACAGGAGCAACAAAATCTGGAATAAATATTGAAAATTGACTAAGCAACAGCATCAATTATATACGTCTCCATGAATCCAAGAACATGCACAAACTCATCCTTTGAATAGACAACAAATAGTGCAGTTTCAATTTCGTAACACTAACTTCCATGGTTGGAAACCATAAACTCCATCCCGCATAGCAAGGACTAGCTACTATGACATCCCCTCCGACATCATCAGTGCCCAATGGTAGGTGTACACCAAAGAATAAACAAATGTTCTCACACCCATGCTCCACACATGAGCACCCATTTATGCAAAAGCCTTCATACTGAGTTTCTGTCAGCACTTTAGAGGTGAAGGGCAGATTCATCCATGACAAAGGCTAGCACTAAAGGAGAAGGCCAATCAAAAAGTAGTCTACATTCTCTTCATTCAGACTCCCATGGTGGTGGTCACAAAGGTGATCGCCTCCTCCATGGGCGTCGTAGTGGTGCTGGTGCTAGACTCTTGCGTGATCCCTCGTATCCGGTGTTGAGGGCCTTCGAAGCCCTCTGCTGCTGCTCCTGTATGGCGGCTGAAACAGTTGCCTTTGCGGGCTCCCGTTTCGCCACGTCCACCCATCTAGTCGTCTCTGCTATAGCTGACTGTATCGTGGTTATCTGTGCCTCCATCTTTGTGACTGGGGTCCCTCCAGGCGTTGCTTTGAGGGTCCTGAGCTCCTCTCGAAGATGTGTGATGTCGTGTCTGAGTCCCTGGATAAGGGTGCCCTGCTCCTGTATAATGGGGGCCTGCTCCTGGGTCTATCGGGCCTGCTCCTGGGTGTAATGTGTCAGCTCTGCCTAACGGGCCCGGATGCTGTGTATCTCAGCCAATAGGGAGTCCCAAGCATCTAGCGGGGGCCTAAGATGTCCTGGTCCAAGTGGGAACTGGATCTAGAGAGGGGTTGGAATGAAGGTGGGCTATTGAGGTTGTATTGAGGGTGGGGACAACATGATCTGGGTGGGGGAGTGATATGTAGGAGTAGCAAGGCCGGACGAGGTGATGAAGGGTGGCTGACTGAGAGGTAGAGGTGATACGAGGGGAAAGTACTATAGAGCCGTGGCTAGTGGGGTCAGTGGTGAGGCTACTGGAGAGGAGACCTGTGATGATGATGCAGGAGAGGGGGACGAGAGAGGTGGCGTAGATGATGAGGCGGATGATGGTGGTGAAATAGTGGTGGTAACCATAGAGGTCGAGGATGTGGTGAGCGGCATGGGCTTTGGGTGGGCCACTTTCTTCTGGGCCGCGGTGCTGTCCATTGTCAAACCGCTCCGGTTGCTGCGTTTGTTGAAGTCCTCTAGACTGAGTTGCTTTTGTGTTTTCGCCTTGTCACCGTTCCCCTTCCCCATCTCCACGCGTATGCAGATTTGGATCGAAGGGTCTCCCGCCTAGTCTCCTGTCCTCATCCCCCTGTTCCCTTCATTATGGGGGAAACAGTAGTGGGCAAAGAAGGGATTGCAGGAGGTCGAAGCTGCTTCTCTTTTTCTTTTTTTTTTTAAGTCAGAGCTGAGAGCGGGGGGGTTTTTTTTTGCCACAAAAAAAAAAACAAAAAAATAGAAAAACGGCTGCCGGGGGGGGGGGGGGGAGCGGAGGGGAGCGGGGGGGTAGCAGGGGTAGTGGAGGGGGTTAGGGGAGGGGGTTAGGGGGGGTAGATAGGGGTAGCGGAGGGGGTAGCGGAGGGGGTTAGCGAGGGGTTAGCGAAGGGGTAGCAGAGGTGGCCGCGGGGGGGGGGGGGGGGGGGGGGGTAGCGGGGGTAGCGAAGGGGGTTAGCGAGGGGTAGCGGAGGGGGTAGCAGAGTTAGCGGGAGGGGGTAGCAGAGGTAGCGAGAAGCGTAGCGGGGGGGTAGCAGAGGTAGCGGGAGGGGGTAGCGGGAGGGGTAGCAGAGGTAGCGGGAGGGTAGAGAGCACTCGGTGAGGTGTTGAGGATTAGTTTGAGCATGAGGTTTTAAAAATCTTTCGAAAGTCTAGAAGAGAAACAGAAGAGGCAAGCTCGAAGGTCGTAAAAGCAAATTGTTTTGGAGCAAGAACCAAAGCTTATTCCCTCAAGTCCTCAAGTGCCTATGAAATCTGTTCATGTAGGGGACAGTCCAATTGCAGCTCAATTGAATGTGACAGCTTATGAGCTGAGGATGAATATACGGACCAAAAGCATAGTACCTTCAGAAGATACCTAGAGAATCCTAGCAATGAGTAAATGTGAAGTCACGAATCACTTGAAATTTGTGTACGTTTCTAGAGCTTTGCTAAAGATAAGGTGCCATTATAAATGGACTATGAACCATTGCTAAAATCTCATAAGTACACTAGCAACCTTTTAATGGACATTCTTTCCTCTCTCCAGAAACAAGTTGCTGAATGCAATATACTTGTTTTGCTCAATGCCTCGGGAAATTTTTTATTAACTTTATTCTGTCTACTGCAGTAGAATAGCTCAAACGATAAATCGATGCTGCATGATGAAGCATTGTCTTTGTTATGAACTGATATAATTAAGGATACCGTTGAGCAAGCTACTTTGGAAGTTGCATTTATATATATACACCTATATATATCTAGATGAATCCAGGAACATACCCATCCAAACTCATCCTCTAAAACTACAACACAGTGTGCAGTTTCAATCTCATGATAGTCACTCATAAGATTGAAAACCATAAACTCCATCATGCATAGCAGGGACTAGCTACTGTGACATCACCACTGATGTCATCAATGCCCAATAGTGAGTGTGGACCATAGATGATAGTATAAACATATGCTCTCACACGTACAAATCCACACACTGGCACATACTTGAGCATCCATTTATACAAAGGTCTTCGTACTAAGTTTGTGTCATGCACAAAAGTCACGGGCCACGGCCTTTGTGTGGAGGGATCAATTGACTGTCTAGAGATCGCGTACCCCCCCCCCCAACCCCATGTCCCCCCAATCCCCCCCCCCCTCTTGGACAGCTTTTATTGGCATTGCATGCTAAGATCGATTGGCACTAGTCAATGGGCTTTTATACAAAAACAAAGAGAGCTCCCTACCTAGGGTAAGGCTTTGAGATTCTGTTTGATCCCTATAATTACAAAGTAATTAGGACGTCAAGTTGGAATTTACATTTTTGCCACGTGGAACCTAACATCGGCCTTAGAGAGTGTTCCTCGTAGCTATTGTATTGAAGCTCGGGCAAGCTCACTCTTGTAGGTCCGGCCTTAGAGAGTGTTCCTCGGAAGCTATTGTACTGAAGCTCCGGCACGCTCTCTCTTGTAGGTAGAGCATTGTGGTAAACCAAGCGTTGTTAGCCATAGCCATGGTTGTAAGACACGTTAAGACACGACACGTTAGACACGCTTCAGACACGAGTGTCTAAAGTGTCTTAAAGATAAGACACGTAAGACACGCCATTGTGGTTATAATAATAAATATTTAATTAATATATGTATAAGTATACAAATGTACAACTTGCTAGCATAGCTAGCTACTAGATTCTAGAAGTACAATAAGCTACACTTAAATAATGCAAGAAGAAACAATGCACTTGTACAATGTAGTTAAGAGTCAAGACTCATCACTCAAGACTTAAAAGTTAAAGTTAAGACTCACGACTGAAGAGCTCACAAGTTTTGAGTACTAAAAGGTTTAAACTGACAATTGAATCGTGTCACATGTGACATGAATGAAAACTGCATCTCGATACATATAATTGAAAGAAAGCTTTCGACTCTCAAGACTCAAATCTCTAAAGATTCATCCTAATCTGAATCTATGAGGTCACTCCCACTGCTAGATCCAAAGTCACCATCAATGATAGCATGGCTAAGTCAAACTCAATGTGTGTTGTCACTCCTCACCCACCAAAAAAAAAAAAAAACACTAGAGTGTCTAAAGGTGTCTTAAGATAAGACACGTGTCTTAAGTGTCTTAAGTGTCTTATCATAAGACACGAGTGTCTTAACAACCATGGCCATAGCTTGGTACATTGCATCTATTCGTGTTTTCAAAGGGGATGCATGGGACAGCTTCAACATCCGGGCCACAAGTTTTTCTGGGTAGATTTGATCGGACGTGGGATACTTGAGCGTGGGTGGCTTGACAAAGGGTCATGCCTCTACAAATTGGGAGGGACTAGGCATCATTGATCTCGAGACGCGCACCGCACTCAAGGTCTAGATCCTATTGTAGCTTGGTCTATTTCAAGGTAGAGGGGTAGGTCAAGAATTTGGACAAGTCATAGGCCACGGAAGAGTGAACAACGGGTTCCCCATAGGTCCCTAGCTAGAGTAGATCAGGAGGGATGGAAGACGTCATTGATGCACGAAAAGCGTACAAGAGATTGCTTATGGAGCTGCCTCTCGGCTCAAGAATCGGGCCATGTTCATTCAAGATGTTCTCACATGTTTACACCTTCAACGAAGAATGTTCACTCGGAACATGGCACCTGGGCTCGTAGAGGGGTGGCATACCTTCCACATTGAGACAACATCCCCTACTTACTTGGTGAGTAAGGAAATGATCACTTATCTACCACAGGACGATGTATGGGAATACGACCACAAGGCATATCTCAGTTGCCCAATGCAACCTTGGGATGGAGGTCGGTAGATTTGACCTACGATGACTTATATGGTTGGACATCATATATACTTTGTGCTTGGTTTGGAAGCAAGGTACCAAGTGCTCCAAGAAAACCACAAAGTGTCATCAAAATTTCTATAAGACATGGCTTGCAAGCGTTTTTCGATCTTTCTCATGGATCAAGGAATTTGTTGGTTCTACAATCCACCACACTAGCTATGGGCAATTGCTCCCACTTACCTTTTAGTTGGAACCTTGAGAAGCAAGTTGCAAAGCACTTGGTCCCTCTTTCTTGTAAGCAACATCGCGACCAACTAATCTTGTATCAATTTTATATAGAAGTTCCTTTTTTCTTGAAAAAAGAACAAGAAAAGTCGGCTATCAAAGGTGAGGTAATGTGTGTCCAAGAATATCCAAGGAAAATTCAATTACCAGATACCAACTAGACAAAAGGTGCAATGCTGAATAAAAACATCATAAAAACTAATTTTGAGGCTGATCTCAACTTGCACAAAAGTGTGACTTTGAAACTTGGGATTTATGAGGTCTAGTCCTCCCTTGAAAGATTGGGAGTGCCCAGCACTTCTACAACTTAGCCAAACTAAATGTGATTTTGAATAAGCTTGTGCACTTGACACATGCATCTGTGTGAGGAGCACTAAGAAAAGACAATGTACCCAATGGTGACCAATAAGACCTATTGGGAACTAGATCCTGCCTGTTTAGAATAAATAGGTGAAGAAGCTTCTTAGATGCCCCACTCTGTACTCTTAGATTGAGCGTGTATATTCACTTGACTATACCCACTAAACCCATTGACAAAGGAGTTAACTCCTTTCTTGCTAGGTTATCTAACCCACAGTCCATGAATGGTAATGGGAAATTATCCTTTTTTGCAGGAGCATCAAGTTTACAAAAATCTACATAGACAGGTCTCCAATTTTCTTAATTATGGTACCCATTACCGGGATGGTATGAGATACACAAACCTAGCTGCTAATAATTTATCAATCTCAACCTTAACCAATAGATAATATTTTGGATTTGGTCGAGACGGTCAATAGCAGACTGGTTTGGCATTATCTTCAAGGTATATTCTATGTAGACAAATCTTGCCCTCAAGTTCCTTGTAAGCCAAGCTAGCACATCCTTATAATCTTGGATTAATTCTATGTATGTTGCTCTCGCATGAGTAATTAATTGTGCTCCTAGATTCACCATCTTTGGCTCTTCATTTGTTCCTAAAATTATCTCTTGAACAGGCGCAGGTTTGGAGTAATCCTGAGAAGCTAATACCATGTTTGCCGATGCTAATAGGAGGCTTTCCCTAGAGCCAAAAGTTCTGAAAAAACCTGCACTTTGCAGAAATATTAACAACTTCAGGCCAGTGTCTCCCTTTCAGGCATGTAGTCAGAATAACTTATAGAAGAACCACCACATTTGTCTTCAAGAAATTCAAGAAGTTAAAGTCCCATCTAAAAATCTAAGGATCTAAGGGTGGCACATATTGGAGCCAAGGCTATCCATAAGGACCAGGAACTGTGGGAGAGAACAGCCAGTACGCCAACTGCCTGAAGATGATAGAAAAAACTACTCTGCGAACAAAAACATCACCCTCTCTCAGACTCTTTGAGCACCACTTAGGAGGCAATACTATGCAGGTACCTTCCCTAGAGCCATGGGCCAGCATCAAGATCATCTAGTTGCCAAGTAGACCATGGCAATGGTGCAACACCTCTGCCTTTGATTTGTGTTCCCTAAATGAGAAGAAAACAAATAGGAGAGCCCAAAGCAACAAACGTGTTCCTCAAAAACTGTTCCCTCATCTCCACCAACCAGTGTGCAGCTTGTGCAAGTATCACACATCAATTTCGGGCATTTGCAAAGGTCATGTATCATTTTCAAGTCGCATGGAGCTTGTTATTATTGTTATGTCAATGAATATCTAAAAACCAAAAGCGCACAAAAATCTTGACAGTCAGTTGCATTTCCAATCCTTACCCACTTGAAGGATTTGGGTTTAAGAATGTGGTGTCGGTGGTTTAAGAGCATTCATGGGTTTAGGCATGCTGCTACTGAAACTTGAACTACAACAAAAGGGTAAAAGGATTACAACCAGCCAGGAGAAAGCCACAACCGTGAAAGGGTTTACAAGACTGCCAAGTGGGCAGGAAATATAAATAATAAATTATCATAATAGCATCATTGGATATATGACGTGAGCTGAGAAAAGCCTACTTAATTGTAAGGGCTGCTCCAAGCACAAAAGTCACCTGCAGGGTAGAAGTATATTATGTGGAATATGCAGGCTGCTGTCCATGATCAGGAGGCACATAAGTGGCAAAAGTACGCACAATAGGGATGAGGCAAGTGAGCTGCATACAAGCGTTGCTGAAAACGACCAATTAAAGGCTGCATGCGATTTGGTTTCAACTGTCCACCTACTCACCCTTGCTGCCCATGCTGCTGTCCACGAAGGTCTCGTGGAGGCTTCTCTTGTAAATCTGATGAAGAAGGGGCTGCCTATGATGTCCTTTTGGGCGTCCATGCTGATGTGAGCAGCCCAGGCTACAGCCATAAAGGCTTGGATTCAAACTAGTGGACTGCAATAGGACAAACAGAGTGGAAGCAAGAGGCTAGAACAGCTGAGAGCTAGGCAGACACAGAGAGTGACAGCGCAACACATGCTGGCGATGAAAAAAGGGCCATACACCTCTATGGTGATTTTAAGGCAAGTGAAATTTTTTGGGGGGCAACTGAACATTCCCGAAATGTATTCAATATCAGACAAAACTCTTTGGAAGGTCCATCTTTCACCACCTAGGGAACGTCCACCACTTTTACTGTATCAAAGAATTATCTGGAAAGATCTTCAAAAGAGGATTGACAATCGCAAAGTATCTCTGCAAGGTCTTGCTCCCATATCCTCATGTATCAGGCTGGTGGCCTCCATGATCTGGACCAAAGCCGGATGATCGGTGTCGCCCAGATGAGAGGTTCACCCATTCCCTGAAAGGTGAAAGAATTTAGACCCCCAGAGCAGAAGCAGCAGCCTGAAGGTTTAAAATTGTTATGGAAAGAGAACACTTAAGGACATCCTGCTCAAGGCTGTAATCTCTGAACAAGAGTCTCAAACACCCAGCACACAAGATAGGAATGTCTCAGAAAGAGGGGACTCCATGACAATATTATCAGTGTCTAACAAAAAGTTCACAGAGACAGGAATGTCTCAGAAAGAGGGGACTCCATGACAATATTATCAGTGTCTAACAAAGAGCACAAATGAGTTCACGGAGAAGAAGAGGCGAGATGTGGCTATAACCCTCTGTGAGTAGAAAGGAGATGACTATGCAAATATATCAGGCTCTCCGAAGGGGACAAAGGTGGAGAAGAGTCTGAGCACAGTTCATTGCCAAACATATCCTTCTATAGAGTGATTTGAAGGCATGCATGTCCAAATGACAGGAGAGTACAGGAGGACAACAATCAAAGCAACGATAGTTTAATAATCTAAATGCAAGTACTAAAAATACGTTTCTGCGCAACAATAACAATAGAAAGGGATGAGTGGTCTCAACCCCTGATCTTTTAAGGACGCGTTATATTCTGAGATGCTGATGATATGAAATGACCTAGGATGTGAACCTGCTACAAACATTGAAAGCAATTACAGGGCAACGATCCAACCTAAAGAAAACGAAACAAAAGCACAAACAGGTGTGTCATCCAGCCGGAAATACCATTGTATAATTGCCTTTACAAGCCCAAAAGATTTGCTTTAAAATTACAGAGAGAGGAACAAGGATGCCAAACTTTAATCCCGCTGTAGTGTTCTTCTCAAAATCGTCCTACCTTGGAAGGAGGGAAGGGATACAGCTCAGTGAAGGTGTCAGATGGCATGGACGCCAAGGATCGCTGAATAACTGCCAAGGATTCACCAGGTTTTGACAATGTCCTGGTAATAGCCAGTGCAGCAGAGCCACCTGCAAAACCATTCTCACTTGTAACTGTGAAACAGACACACAAGTTGAATAATAAGATAGTGGAAGATCGCTTTACGAACACCTATAAGAACTTGTCAAGTTTTGTATATATGTATGTATGTATACACGTATACACATGTGTGTTCTTGAGAAATGCTTCTTGTAATATAAAAACATATGGATTTCACAAGAGAAAAAGTGTGTGTGTGTGTTGTAACTGCTTGTCCCCTCTTTTTGGGGGGACAGTTTCATAGTTTTCTTGTAATATAATAGATATGGATTTCACGCCCTTAAAAAAAAATGTGTGTGTGTGTGTGTGCACGCGTGCGCGATCGCCCAGCCAAGTGGTGGAGGAAAAGATTACAGCAACTTTGGGCCTATAAAGTACCGCTTCGGCAACAGGTTTTCTTTTGGCGAGTTCTTTTGGAGTGTTTCCATTTGGACAGGTATTAGCTCATCGACACATTGCTCCAGCACTTTGCCATAGATGTTCTCCTTCTTCGGAGACTGTGCCTCACTTGTTTTGGCATTGTCCGTGCTCTCGTGAGTTTTTTGATCTGCTTCAACAGCACCTGCGAGCGAGATTCCTATCTGTTCCGTTTGGGAAGTTCTTCTGGCTATTTGGGTTTCATCCATCCAGGCCGGATTTTCATCTTTTCTTCGTTTGGGTTCGCTACTGGGCACTATGGACTTTACGGATATATAGGAATTGTAAAGTCTTTGGTGATCCTACTTTCTCTCTGTTTGGCTTTTTTAGGCGTTCTCTGCAGCAATCTTTCTTTAATTGCTTGCAGACCCGCTGCATAGATCATGAGGTCGTTTTGGCATATACTGAAATTTTCAGTTGATGTAATTGTAGCACCTTTTTTTTGAGGTTGCTACTCATATAATATAATCAATCAAAGATTTCACCAAAAAAAAAAGTGTGTGTGCGCATTCGCCTACCATTCCACTTTCTCTTTGTGTTGACTGCCATGGTACACCCTAAAAAGTCAAGCTCACTAGATGCTTCAGTGTGTTTATAGAGTAGGACAATTCTGAAAATTGAGCCAGTGTCAAATTTTGCTTCCTGCATCAGTCGCAAAACAAGATTTATATGCGTCAAATCAGCAAGTTAAAAGAGCAAGACATGGTTAGCATGGTCAAGAGATCTCTTACCAGCACCCTCTCAAGAGGTTCAATCAATGCCCACTTTAAAGCCTCTTTTAATGATACCACATGCTCACTAGCATGTCTTCCTTGCAACCAGCTCTTCGAACCATACTTAGTCTGCAGATACTGCCTGATCTCATAATGTCAAACAGGGTGAACTTCATTCAGAATTGTCTCGTTGAAATATCAATGTGCGGTGCTCATAAGTTTTGACTCGTAAAAGCAATATTAAATTTCGAACATGCCACCACTTGATGGAACAAATAAAACTATCTTTTTAAAGCAATTATCAAGCATAAAACCCAGAGCACAAAATGTACAAGTCCTTTACCAAAGAGCGTGCTCCCTAACCAGAACCACTCCTGGTAACGTAACCTCGAGACCAAACATGTCAAATTGATGGCCCTCCTCTTTAACAGCTTGTAAGATTTGTGTGTTTATTGAGAAAATTTTGTGCATCCCCTCCCTGATCTGAATATTTTGAATCCCTTCAGCAGTAATATCCAAGGCATGAAGAATTCCAAGGCAAACAACACAAGGATTGATCATGCCACCAGAACAAAGATCTGTGCAGGACCTTTGCCCACCGTCTGATCCAGTTGAGAGGGTCTCACTAATTGTAGCTATAGAAGGCTCTTTAGTATTTGTACAGGCAATGAGAAAGCATGTATAATCAAGATTTGTATATATCGCATCACGAAGACCAAAAAAACGGAAAATGCATCTTGGACAGACCTGCACTGAGCCAATAATAATGTCAATATGCCAAAATAACCTTCTCAAATAAAATATAAAAAACAATACCCCAGTTGCAATTGACACAAATTGAAACTGGGTTTCCACAAGAAAGGCACCACAGCCAGAATCAAACCACGTCCCAGTTGAACTGGTATTGATCATTCAAATAAAATAAAACCTGTCAACATCTCACATGATTGGCTCATATGCAGACCAATGAAGATAGGTTAGCCATATTATAAAGTTAGCTAATTGCCTTGGGGAATCAAATTTGAAACAACTCTCACAATACAAAGAAAGGTCTTTATTCATGACTACGATTCACTTGTAAATCCAAGAGTGGATCCTCTTCCATGAAATGAGCTGCACTGACTAAAAATGTGAAATACAGGCTACATGGAGACCATACATGATACAAGGGCGAACTTTGGATCACACGGAATTGTACTAAGCATGATTATAGATAAAGTAATAGAAAACAAATACAGGTTGCACAATAGAATCGTTACAGAAGATTGTCCTTAAGGTAAAGTTTCAAAATTAAAAGTCTTCAAAGAACTTAAAGGCAGCTTCAAGAACTTCTAAGCGCTTGAATATGCTCCATAAAAAGTGTAAGGTTTTCTTTAAAGCCTCAAAATCCAGGTGAATTCGAGCTTCCCATATAAGCTTCATCATCAATACTTACATCAAAATTTTCAAAATTACAAAAGAGAACACAAGACACCTGACTTGGAAACAAATTATGAAAGGAAATATCTACCAACATCTAGAAAAGACCTCGATTTACTTGCTAAGAGAAATTACTCAGATATAGCATTGAACTTATTTTTTAGAACACAAAAGTGAAGTTGAGATACCTAACTTGTAAAGAAGAGACTGAAGAAAATGTTTTAAAGCATCCACATAAGAGCCAAGGGTGATGTATGTGATGAATGAGAGGTTATAGAGTGGAGCCAATGGATCACAACGACAAGGAAACCATGTTGACTCTCTAGAAGAACTTACTAAAGAGCCCCTACAATCATTGCATGACACCACGGTGCTTTGCATGCTTGCTCGGCCTGTCTTGATTTCCAAACACTTAGCCTTGAGGAGCACTGAGATTTTAAACTTTAGCAAAGTATGTTAATCCATAGGACAAGTCTTGCAAGAGGATAGAAGCCAAGTGGTAGCAATAGGCAAAAGCAAGAGGGTAAGCCCCGGAAAAGCTCTGAAATCTGTGCCAGCAGCAATAGTTGGAATTGGGGTCCAGAATATAATATTGGTTTTTGGGAGACCCAACAAATCTATGGGACACACTCATAACACATATACCTTTAAAACCTGCACCTAACTACTGACTACAACATCCAAAACAATCAGATCCAAGCTGTCCAATGCTCCTTTTTTTAATCTATGACACCCTTATGTATCCTCCTAAAACTTTTGAAAGGTACCCTAGCAAAGCTTACCCTAGTTTTCTGTCATGCACCTGATCATCTTTAATGGCCTTCACAGATGGCCATCTTCTGGAAGACTCACTTGCTTCCCACATGGTGGTGGATCTAGTACTGTGGACTATCTACTAGGCCCACTAGACTTTATCTCATGGATACATGACTTCGCCATACCCCCCCCCAACTTGGAGCTGATCCATATCGCCACCACCACGCCAACCACAGGGAGAGCTCCCCCCACGCACTCAGATCCACTTTGACCGTGCTCTTGACCCAGTATACATGAGCCATCTAGCTAGGGAGATCCCAGCTATACTTGGAGATGACATAGACCTCACCAACACCTCCGACACCCTTGTCTCAGTGGTACAGAACACTGCTATTAGATCTTTTCCCACGACCCGATCCAGGCGGCCCAGAGATGGGAAAATGCCTCAGAACCCTTGGTTCGACGACGAGTGCAGAGAGGCGAGAGCCCACTTCACACAACAACAGACTTTGAGTCATCTGAGGCCACCTGAAGCACAGAGGATCTATCGACGACTGACACACCGTAAGAGACGGGCTTTCCTCAGGATATGTCCTCCACGCCTAGGCCCACCACTTGTCATCTGTTCACCACACATAATGTACGGGCTGCACTCCGCCGTCTACACAATCGGAGAGCGCAAGACCACGAGGGCCTCCGGACTGAGCACTTTGCACATGGACAGGGGTCCTAGCATAGATGTTCAACCGGGCTGTTTGTCACGGATTTCCACCTTCTTGAAGTATCACCACTATTGTACTAATACACAAAGCCGGGGACCCTATGGAGACCGGGAACTATCGGACCCTTATGATTGGCCACACTCTGGCCAAGATTTATGGATCAGTTCTAGAGAGGGAACTCAGCAGTCATACAGAGGCTCGAGGGCAGCGGGCACTAGGACAGGCAGGATTGCAGAGACAGATCACATCTTCACTCTGAGGGCTATCATTGAGGAGGCAAGGTCTACATACCAAAAAGTCTACACATGCTTTGTAGACTTTCAGAAGGCTTTTGACACTATCCCACGATCTTGCATGATCAGGAGGTTACAAGAGCTGTAGATTCCAGAGACACTGATATGGGGGGTGATGAGCCTATATGAGTCAGTCAGAGGCCGAGTTCGTGTCCCAGGAGGCCTATCAGATTGGGTTGAGAGTACGATTGGAGTGAAGCAGGGATGTCCCCTCTCACCGACTCTCTTCGGGCTGTACATTGATGAGATCCCCTCTTTCATAGACCCCCTAGGGGGCGAAGGATCACCACTTCTCATGATACAGATATTGCTATACGTTGATGACATAGTCCTCATCTCATCCTCAACGGAGGGGCTGCAGAGACACTTGAAGGCCCTAGAGGTGTTCGGTAGAGAGAGAGACCTGACAGTCAACCTTGGAAAGACCAAGGTTATGGTCTTCAACACCTCATACACAAATTTCACTTATCGATAATCGAACCGAGCCAGTGGAGATACTGCAGTCATACACATATTTGGGAGCAGTCTTCACAAAACCCCTTTTCACTATGACACATGCAGCCCAGGCACAACTCACACAGGGACAGGGTGCTCAGGCCTGATTGGAGAGGTAGTGTTTCCAAGCACACTTCCAAGATCCACCGACGAAGTGTTGGCTTTTCGATACGCTAGTATGACCGACTGCCATGTATGCAGCACCTTTCTAGGGATGTGATCTACCGATAGCAATGTGGAAGACATTTGAGCAGTTACAGGTGACCATGGGATCTAGGATGATTCCGAGCAAGCCCTCAGTCCCGCATGAGATAATACAGGCAGAGTTCACCATGACACCACTACAGATTGATGCCATCTTTCAGAGTGACTTTCATCCATAGAGTCTGGGACTTACCCCATTGGAGACTACCGAGGCTGGCTCTGGAGTCATCCAAACGACTAGCGGAGAGTGGGGCAGACACATTGTATGCACGTATATCCACATGGTTTGCCAAACACCGGATTCAGATGGACAGGCTCCCCCCCTTTCAGTATAGTTTGGATGCACCCCCTAAGTCGATCCCGCGAGATGAGATTAACCGTATCATACGGTTAGATCTTCTCCAGCTCCATACATCTCGAGCTTGGGGGGGAGATCAGGAGCTCCCCACCAAGACACAATTCTACCGTGACAATTTTCTGAATGTCTCAAAGGATAGATTCATCGCCAGACCCCTATATCTCGAGGACAAAAGAGTCTCACATGCACTGAGGATCGCCATTGGGCAGATGCAAGTTTCATCCCATCAGCTGAGGATTGAGACCGGGAGAGCAACACGTATACCTAGAGAGCAGCAGACCTGCACGCTATGCACACTGGGAGTCGTTGAGACAGAGGAACACTTTCTTTGCACCTACCCAACCTACTACAAGATCCAGAAACAATACCACTGCCTCTATCAGGACGGGAGTGGCTTCGGCCCACTATCACGCTTAATCCATTTCCATGACCAGGTCTGCATTGGGCTCTACCTGCTTGAGATGCGCTGACATAGGGAGACCTTGCTACGACAAATCAGAGAGCAACAGAAGCCGATCACACCACAGGATGCAGAGACTGACCACAGACAGCGGCACGTCACAGATTTTTATGCATTCGAGTCAGCTCCACGACACAATGGGGTGGAGGAGGAGGAGCTAGCTGTTATGCGGGCAGCCTCGATTACCGAGAGAGGACTGCAAAGGCCACCCACGACACGGAGACCGCCCAGAGCACACTCGATTGAGGTTCGCCCTATCACAACCTTCCTCAGAGGGGACCCCCGAGACGAGGGGTCACTCTGAACATAGCTCAACGAGTTCAGAGATCGAAGAGACCATGCCCCTCTATGCCAAATGGGCTACTCAAGAACCAAGTGCACAAATCTCCACCTGCAAACATATGACCAGTCACTAAATCAAGGGCACATGGCTCCAATTTGCACGGTGGGTACCTAAAAGGCACCCAAAGGCACAAGGGTCAGCTCCGAGAACAAGTGGAGCAAAAGCCCCAAATTCTGAGAGAGCGCAATTGTGCCAAATCAAGGCAAATGCAGAATTTCACTCTCCAAGTGCAATCCATCGGTTCTTGGTTGAAGTACATGCACATTGATGGGAGGTGCCATCGCTGCACGGACAGTGTTATGGAGACGATCCCGCATTTGTCTAGGGAGCTGCCCTGCAGCATAGAGGATTTGGCAAGGGACCCTCCGGATTGTAGCCATGACATTTGGGATATGGATGTGCGGTTGACATAAGGGGATTGCACCTTCTCCATCAACCCAGACACACCAGCTTAAAGGATCCAGGGTCAAAGGGTCTTCTAGATAGAAGCACAAGATGACTCCTTCCCGGTGGCACTTTGTGTCATCGCCAGAGGATAGTTTATGTCCAACATCATTGCTTGGAACGTCTGGGGCGCCTGTTGCAATTTGGTGATGGGAGGCCAGCAAGTCCCATAAGCCACTCTTGTAGCCATCTGGCAAGACATTATCTAGACCTCGTTCACCAAATGGAAGCGTGGGACGTCAAGACCTCGGATGGAGGTGGGCGGGTTTCTGCAAGGCTTGGCTGTAGGTCTTCACAAGGCATTCGCTGGATGTATAGTCCTCTACCCTGGTTGTTGACCCTGTTTCAGAGATTCCCAAGGCACTTAGGGTTCTCTAAAAATAGGCTACTTGATAGGCAGACTTTCTCCACATGACAGATTTGTATGGTTGGTTCTTTAAAGCATTAATAGAATGTTCTTTTTCTCGTGGAAAAAAACAAACATTATACAAGCTTGTCTTTCTCATGAACTGCTTACGTTAAATATAAAAACCAATGTTAAAGAGTAACAAAAGATTATGCACTCACACTTGGTGCTTAGATCAGAAAACTGGCCATCGCCAGGCAAATTTGTCAGTGCAAACATCGTACAACAATCCTAACAAAGAGCCGATTCAAAACAAGCTGAAATTAAAAGACTGTCACGATAACTATACCAATGAGGCTGCGCGGACTTATCTAATTAAACCCAGATTCTTAAAGGAACGTACTCCAATTGATAAGAGGTCAGCTACAGCGTCAACAGGTAGGCTTCGGATAACGGATTGCAGAGCGGGCTCCATTGCTGCGATGGTCGTTAGGTTCGACTTACACGATTCATGGATGGGAACATTTGGAAGCTAGGCTAATGTTTTTAACACAGGCTAAGAGTATATCCCCATGTACAATGATATGCGCTGCCAAATCACCCCCTTGAACTTTGGAGTTTCGGAGGGTCCTAGGCATGCCGCGCCCTGGCATTGCTAAATTGCCAAATAAAGCATAGAGTTCATCCTTCTATGAGGAGTGTCACTTGCAACCATGCATAGCTGGCGGTGATTGTTGCGGGGCCTGCTCTAAGAGCCCTTACTTCTCCATGAGGTAGATGGTATCTTTACTTCAACTCCTCCCTAGCTTTATTGCACCTTTCCATCCCTTTCCGTTCACCCCTTTCCTCTCCCCCTCCAAGTAATGAAATTGAATTTTACCATTATTTGTTGAGTAGGGGGGTAGGGACATACTTGACCACATTCATTCTTCCCATGGTATCCACTCTCGTTAGTTATTTGCGAAGGGTTGTCTCATATCTAAAATGCTAGCCCATGCTCTAATGGAAACCATGCTCCAAACAGTATCCTCTCATGCCAAAGCAAGATGTAAGGGGAGAGGATCGAAGGGGCTCGAGCATATCAGAGCCCTTAATTATCTCCTAACCGACAGCTAGCTCTTGAGCCACCTTTTATGTGTGCCAAATGTCATCCGATGTCATAACTTTAAAACATTTTCTTCAATGTCCCAATTTTAAATTCCTTATGATGACTAGGAAATATATGGCCGACTATCCCATTTTAAATGGACCCTCCAAGAATACAAATTTGTATGCATGATAATAACATGATCATGCTTCCTCTCTCCAACCTACAATGGTATATTAGATCTTAATGTAAGGGATTTCATTAAGGACGTTAAGTGTATAGTCAAGCTCATGGGCTAAACAGACATTCTCTTCAGTATCCATAGGGATCGCAATCCCCTTACTGTCTATAGTAATTAAGGTATGCTCCCTATGATCAAAACAACAAGGGGATCACACAACCTCCTTATTATATATATTAACGTAAGGTATGCTCTGCCGATAACAACCATAGACCACCGTTGAAGCATGCCTTGACCATGATTTTTAAGATTGCATTTTGATCTCTCTCTCTCTCTCTCTCTCTCTCTCTCTCTCTCTCTCTCTCTCTCTCTCTCTCTCTCTCTCTCTCTCTCACACATAAGATTTGTTGACTTCTTTTTCTTCATCATGAACATGGTTCTTCTCATAGTTCCTTCACATATTTGCAATGTCTACACCTTGTTCAGGAATAGGGTTGTGATAACGCTTGTCTTATTATTTATTTGCATTTTCATATTTTGTGCTTGCATTTTTAGGATTCTATCTTTTGCCTTGGCAATTCTCCATATCTTCCAATTGGACTTTGACGATGGACTCGTTGTCTTTCTTCGAGTTCTTCTTCCCATAATTGATCATCATAGATTGGTGGTAGTTCTTATACTTCATTTTCAACTATTAATAAATTTTTGCTTGTCAGTTACTTTTCTTGAAATAGGTTTCCTATTGCTTAAGTGTCTTCAATGTGAAAGATAGGTCTAGTTTATCATCGTCGTGTAGCCTATTATGTTATCAACAAATGTTATTTGTTGCTTCATCGATGTAGTTTCTTATTCTTTTCATTTATGTGCATTGCTTATGCTTCTCCTAGCACACGTTCATTTTGTATGCTTTTCAAATCATTGTCTTGCAATCATATTGCTTTCTTATTTTTTGATTGTGTATGTGTTTGTAGTAAGGTATGCTCTCTATGATAAAAATACTAAGGGGATCACACAACCTCCTTATTATAAGGTATGCTCTCTATGATAAAAATAATAAGGGGATCACACAACCTCCTTATTATATATATTAATGTAAGGTACGCTCTAATAAAAACCAATGATGTATTAGTAGATAGATAAAAGTTTTGATCATCATCAAATTTATCCACCACTGATTTTGATAGATGGTAATAAGAGCATCAATACGAAGGAATTGCTCAATTTATAGCTTGCAAGGAGTTGCTCCGTTTATAGCTTTCATCATATGCAACCCCCTTGATTATTTATGGTTTATGGTTCCTGTTATACTCATTTGAAATTGTGTAGTATTGATTATATTTCCAATAGTTTGTCAATATCCTTATGATATCTTTAAAATCTCTATGAAATGGATAACAACCATAGACCAGCATTGAAGCATACCTTGACCATGATTTTTAAGATTGAATTTTGATAACTCTCTCTCTCTCTCTCTCTCTCTCTCTCTCTCTCTCTCTCTCTCTCTCTCTCTCTCTCTCTTCTCTCTCTCTCTCTCTCTCTCTCATAGGATTTGTTGACTTCTTTTTCTTCATTATGAACTTGGTTTTCTCATTGTTCCTTCACATATTTGCAACTTCTAAACCTTATACAAGAACTCGGTTGTGATAACACTTGTCTTATTTTTTATTTGCATTTTCATTTTGTGTGCTTGCATTTTTAGGATTCTATCTTTTGCCTTGGCAATGAGCAATATTGAGAATTGCCTTGGCAATTGTCAATATCTTTTAGTTGGACTTTGACAATGGACTCATTGTCTTTCTTCAAGTTCTTCCCATAATTGATCACCATAGATTGGTGGTAGTTCTTATACTTCATTTTCAACTATTGTGAAATTTGTGCTTGTTGTTCCTCTTAAATTTCCCTTTAGTTCCCCTTAAAATTCCCTTAAATTCCCTCTTTATTTTCCCTAATTTCCCCCTTATTGCCCTTGGGCTTTTCCCCATAATGTTTCCCTAAACATCCTATATTGCATTTTCTCCTTATTTCCTGTAACCCTACTCGTATTGCTCTCCCCCTTTTAAAAAAAAATTCCTTTAACTTCTCTTTATTTTTCTTGTTCTCAAATTTTCTCTTTAAATGATCTCCTTAACTTCTTAAACTCCCTTGTTAATCTTCTCCATCCTTCTCCTTCATTGTTAATTTTTTCCTAATTTTCTCCCTCAATATTTTTTCATTAACCTACGTCAAATTTCCTTTAACTTCTCTTTATTTTTATTGTTCTCAAATTTTCTCTTTAAATGATCTCCTTAACTTCTTAAACTCCCTTGTTAATCTTCTCCATCCTTCTCCTTATTTCTCTACTCTCCTATCTCTTTTACTCCCTGACTCACCCACTCCCTATTTCTCTATTTCCCTATCACTACAAGCCCACCCTATCGCTTGATTTCCCTAACTCTCAAACTACCCACGCTCCATACCTATTTATACTACACTATGCATCACTCCTACCCACTCCTGCAAAGTGCACACCATCACTCTTCCTCTCTCCACTCTCATTTTCCCCCCCAACCCCCCTTCTTATCTTCGCCCCCCCCTCATCAAAAATTTCCACCTTCCCCCCATGTTACTACTTCCCTTCCCCCTTCTCTTCATATATATGTACCTTCTTTTTTTCTCCCCTTATAAAAACCCTTTAAAATTTCCCTCTATATATCATTACTTTGATTAATTATTTCCATTACACCTCCCCTTCGCCCCATATTTACCTCAAGTTGGTTCACCCCACCCTATTCACCACAAAGTGGTTCACCCCACTCCACAAACCCATCTATTTTACACCTATAATGCTACATTGAGTTGCTTAAGTTTATGGCTAAGCTTCCATTTCATTGTGAACCCGATAACAAGGGAGGGGTGTTTATGACACCTGCCTTCCCAATCAATGTTAAGCTAGTTCTTACCATGTTTTCTTATTGGATGGTGGCAGGTAGGCAGACTCCCCTCTTTAATAAAAGTGATCCTTGCTAGGACTTATCCAAGCTCAACTTCTATACAGTTTCCACAAAGTCATTTCTACAAAATGGCCCACTGCTGATTGCCTTTCACTGACTTGTACAAACTTTTCTATTAATGCAATCAATCCTACTTTATTGTCTAGCTTTGCTCTTTTGTCTTTTCACTACACAAAGGCTGTTGTCAAGTCTACCACACACATATCATTCCAAATTTTAAAAGGCATTATGGGGCACAACAATCAAAGCTATTCAAGCCACGACTCCGTCCAACCATCCAAGCTATTGAATCATGGTGGAACTTATGTTGCAAGAAGGTGAATGGATTCTTTCAAGTTTCTCCAAAAACACCAGTGAATTTCTATGCAACGAGTAAAGTATTATGCCCTCTGCAAGGTATATGCCTTCGTGCATTTATAGCAGAGGATAATGGGATCAACATAGATGCAAGAGCGAAGCAATATTAGACCATGAGTCTGAGATGACCAACGATGTGGGAACAATTTGATCAAGGACCTACGCCTAAGCGAGAGGAGCAAGTTGCAGAAGGTGAGCCTCGATAGCCAGCCAAGGATGGCGATGGCCAGGGCCAATGTTAAGGTCATGGACAATGCCATCAATAGCAGCAACACCAGGTCAATATCATGGAGGCACAAGCGAAAGCTCAAGCTCATCTATATTGGAGGTATGAAGGTCATTTTGATCAAACCCAATGCTCAAGAGGACAGCATACCATTTGTTTCTTCGATCGACGAGATAGAGAGTTGGCAAACAAGAACAAGAAGATATGGCATGCTTTATGTACAAGAGGAGATATTATTGGCCTTTCATTATATTTTGCATTTGTTCAAGGCACTACATGCACACAAAGGAGATCTTATTGGTGATTAATCATGCCTTTTTGCAAGAGAATACCTTGCTGCCAAATATTCTCCATGACCAAAGTGCTTGAAGAGCATTAATTAGTTTAAATAGTGTTGGCTTTTTGTTGTGCATGGCAAAGGTTGCATGTGCTTGTTTTGAAATCTTTGCAAGTCTGCTATTGAATAGAATGTTCATGTGAATTCTTTTTCAAAGATTTGCAATCTAGCTTAATTTTGAACTTTTTGCTTTTTCTTCGCATTCCTTCATGAGACTACTTGTGGCTTTTGCTTTATTGCAAGTTCTTCTCTACAACAGACCTTACTTGCCTCCATCCACTCAAGCATTAGTATAGTAGCACAACACAAATTCGATATACTAGATTTTAATTGGGAGTATCCTTTTTCTATGCGGGCAATCCCCTTCTTTTGTTGGCCATTGGAAGGCCGTGGTTGACTTGATGTCTATCTTTGGACTTCCTTCCAAAAAAGGTGTGCTATGTTTAATTTTGTTGTGAAAACATCAATAGAAATATTTGGAAGGGCTTGCCATTTATGATTGGGTAGTCATGATCAAGCTTCATCATTCTTCTAATTTCTTTTGTTCAATGTTAGTTTTGCATGTCTTTAAAGCGAATTACTAGAGCAAACAAAAGGTTGTTCTTGAGGGCTACGTCAATGGTACAAGATTCTTAACATTTTGTCTTAAGCTATGTCAAAGAGATGTTGACAAAGGCCCCAGTATTTTCACATGAGAGAGTTCTCATCTTGTTGGGGGGGCCGTAATTTGAGTCCTGGAAATGTGCATGGTCTTCAACCTCTCCGTCGTCTCCTCCCTTAGCTCCCTAAAATTTTATAATGCAACAAGCTGTGCTGGCAGCAATACTAAGTTGTACAAATTTCCTCTTGCTTGTTGTTGCATCTCTATAACCTTGCAATAAACCATAAGCTTCCTTTATCAAGGGAACAATTTTTTGGTGTAGTTGTGTTTTGTTTTCTAATAGGGTTTGCGTATCAGTTTGTTATTAATTATATCATGTGTAGCATGGCATAGGTATCTTAATTTTAGTTATTTAATGGTTAGTTGATGTTTTTTGAGCAAAGTGACCAGAACAGGCAGAGGCTCACAAATGTAGAAGGAAATGATTTGGAATTGGCAGAGTTTTTGAACAAGGATCATATTTGTGGTTTTTGGTTAATCTCTTTGGTTGCATAGGACCACAAACAAGTAAATTGATGTTGTTTTGAATTGGTACATTTTGAAAACAAAATGATATTGATTTAGAGGGTAGTATAGGATGAAGCAACTATCTATACCACCAACATATGGATGTGTTTAATTATGTTCATGATTCAAAATGTAAAGATCAATATTGATTTGCAATGAAGAGTGGTTGAATCATCAATCGATCTGGGACCTTTCTAGCACTTGAGTATTTTGTTTGTAGAGTTGCTCATGCCAACAATATATCAGTTGATACTTTTAATTTTGGTTGTTGTGAATGTTTCTAGCTTGCTTTTTATTTCACATGACTCCATCACAACATGAGGCCATTGTGTCCTTGATGCTTTGGGATTTTTATATGTGCATCGTTGAAGTTTTCCAAGGAGAAAATGAAGAAGGCAAGGGATTTTCATCTTTGCACTAATGCTTGTTTGAGTTGTTGAAAGATTGGTATCTGTAGCTTTGGTACAAGACGAGATGAGAGCTTTTTTAACTTCATAGCAACAATTCCAAGGAGGCAAATGGACTCATCCGAGGCGATTCCTGGGAATCAAACACACACATACCACAACAACATGAACTAGAGCCGCAACCACCACCACACACACACACATACACAAGGAGAGAGGGAGAGAGGGAGGGGGAGAGAGGGAGGGGGGGGAGAGAGAGAGAGAGAGAGAGAGAGAGAGAGAGAGAGAGAGAGAGAGAGAGAGAGAGAGAGAAGGGGGGGTAGATTAATGGAGCGATATCCAAGCAGAGGACCAATTTGATCAATTGAATGGAGTCTGATCCAAGTAGAGGACTAATTTCATTAGCAGAGTGTAGTCGAAGGAGAGGACCAAATTGATTGATCAAATGGGTATGTCTCTCATTATAGAGTAATGATCTCCCAAGAGGTTTAACCAACTTGCATTGGCCATGCAGTGTTCAACAAAAATGAAGTTACTTATGGGACTATTGAATACACCTAATAATATGGGTGATGGAGCTATGGAAATGGAGAGAGAGGGGAGAGAGAGAGAGAGAGAGAGAGAGAGAGAGAGAGAGAGAGAGAGAGAGAGAGAGAGAGAGAGAGAGAGCATGCATGCATACATGTGTGTGTGTGTGTGTTTGTCCTACCAAACAATCTAGCCTACTACACTATAGGACCAGTTTCCAATATTATCGTAACCCAAATGCAAACATACGTCATTGCCCTTTTAAAACACCAAGTGAGAGTAATCCCTTCATATTCAACCTCTCCAAATAGGGTATCAAAGTGGAAGTCAACACAATTATCCCCATTCATACTAATAAATTTTCAAATTACAAGAAGAGTCAAGAGTGATCCCGAGTAGTTAATTCATTCCTACATTACAAGAAATAGAGATAATACACCACCAAGTCCTCCTCGAAGTTGCTAAATCTGTATTATGAGTCTGTTAAATCACGCGAAAGATTACATAATGCAAATTCGATGGAGAGGTATGCCGAATCACCAAGCACCATCACAATCAAATGAAAGTTAGAACAATTCATTCAAGCTGTGGTAGCTAGGCTTCAATGCCGGCACACAATTGTTATCCATGTCACTCTATCTAGACTAGCATACTCAAATCTTGGAATTTTAATTTCAAAAGTAATCAAAAGTAATATTCAAAAGTAATCAAAGATATAATTCCCGCAATTCCAAGGGACTGGTCTTGGTAAATCTCAAACCATGGTAAAGCCACCAAAGGTATATCCCAAATCTTTTGGTTGACCAGTAATAAGTAGAAACAAGTTCCATATTCTAGTGTACTAAAGTTTAAATTTTTTAAGTTTTTGCAAGAGCTTGGAAAACACAATGTTCCCCAAGGGAATGAGTGTATGTGTCCGTAATGATTATCAACATCATTAAAGTATTGATAAACCCCAAGGACTACACGGGTCCACAAGGGGATGTGTGTGTGTGTGTGTGTGTGACAGAGAGAGAGAGAGAGAGAGAGAGAGAGAGAGAGAGAGGAAGGGAGGGAGGGAGGGAGGGAGTGAGAGAGAGAGAGAGAGGGGGAGAGAGAGAGAGAGAGAGAGAGAGAGAGAGAGAGAGAGAGAGAGAGAGAGAGATGTATTAATAGGTTTGGAGGCCTTGCACACATATGAGACAAGGTACAATACAAAATAGTAACTCATATGAGCCGTTATGGGGGGTAGGACAAAGAGAGAGAGACAGAGACAGAGACAGAGAGAGAGAGAGGGGCAAAATAGAGAGAGAGAGAGAGAGAGAGAGAGGTATTAATAGGTTCGGAGGCCTTGCACACATATGAGAAAAGGTTCAATACAAAAAATAACTCATACGAGACTCATACAAGCCGCTATGGGGGGCAAAAGAGAGAGAGAGAGAGAGAGAGAGAGAGAGAGAGAGAGAGAGAGCGAGAGATGTATGTAGTACTACAAAAACCGTTTTTCCCAACTAAAGGCTTAATCAGGATCCAATTTGAAAATTTTCTAAAAAGCATTCAAATATTGAGATTAATAAATAAAAACCTAAAGCTTTAAAGAAATTACCTAACCTTGAGACTTGACGGAATAAGTAGAGGAAAAAGGGGACAGGCCCAAAAAAAGCCAGAGTAAGTAGATAGAAAAGGGGCAGGCCTTAAAAAAAGAGCGAAAAACGGGGGCAAATCCTCAAAAAACGCAACAAAATCAGATAAGTCTAATTATGGATTTAGCTTCTTAAAATGCAACGCCTCTAATAAGACCTACCTTAGGGCAAGCCAAAAAGGAGGTGGAAGGAGAAGAGAGAGAGAGAGGAGAGAGAGAGAAGAGAGAGAGAGAGAGAGAGAGAGAGAGAGAGAGAGGCAGGCAACAAGGCAATAGCACACACTTATTATTTATTTATTAAAATGTTTTAAATGTGAACTATCAATCAAGTAATGTGGTGCAATGTGACGGCTCTAAAGGATGGGTGACACAAACATGACAACCATGTGTGTGTGGCATGTGCATGGGCAAGTGAGAAGGTACAATTGTGAAATGACATAAGTGGCCTTTGTGAAATGATCCCACAACCTGCCACCTTCAACCCTCTAGCCTTACATGCATAGACACACACACATAGACACACACACACACACACACACACACACACACTCACACTCACACACACACACAAAGTAAATTTGATTAGTAAATGTATCTCTCACACATAGACACTTATTTCTTTACACACGAACACACACACACACACACACACACACACACATATGAATACTTCCCTAACTATACTATGAATTATTATTTTATGTACCCATGTGAACTCTTCCCTTTACACTTTCTTTTTAACCACCCCACATACCAAGCCCACTAATCGTCCCATACCTCCTCTAATCCCTACCCATGCACTCATTCGCTCCTTACTCCACTTGTGATATAAACTTTACTTGTGCTAAATTATTTTTTAAATTATCTAAGAATCCATATGGTTGTCTATATTCCTAGTTAAAGCGATAACAAGCTAGGGAAAACATGTATTACCTGTCTACCCAAATGTAACTATGATGTTCTAACACCTAGTTTGTTTGGATGGTGGCAAGTAAGTGGACCCCGACCTCAGAACCTGGACTGCCTGAGGATTCGACATCTTTTTTCAATATTATGTTTGTCAAACTCAATATTATTTAGAATTCTTAATTTTTGCAAACTCTAGATGTCTCAAACATCTTTTCCTTTTTAAAATTTTAATCTAGTTGATGGAATTAACTGTATGGCTCAATGATTGATGGGACTTTTTAATCTAAACACACACTTTCATTTCCCAACTAGCCTTTGATCGGGCTAGTGCCATACAATTAATTCACATCCATTTGATAATTCTTTAGCATGGATAATCCCTAGTCATGTTGTGATCTACCTTATTTTTTACTAACTTTATATGTATTTTGCAGAAGTGGTTACACATTTACTATTGGCATTATTTTTTCATTTTGACACTTATCATACAAATCCACTTTTATTCACTTATTAGTAGGTGGGGATTAAGTTTCATATGGTGGGATTACTCCCCACCATGTGGTCTTACCCCTCTAGGTTGGGGGTGGGACACACACACACACACACACACACAAAAGTAAATTTGATTAGTAAATGTATCTCACACACATAGACACTTATTTCTTTACACACACACACACACACACACATGAATACTTGCCTTATTCTTTTATGTACCCCCATGAAATCTTCCCTTTACACTTTCTTTTCAACCACCCCACATACCAGCCACTAGTCATCCCATACCTCCTCTAATCCCTTCTTATCCCATGCACTCATTCGCTCCTTACTCCACTTGTGACTTAAACTTTACTTGTAGCTAAATTATTTTTTTAATTTTTTAAGAATCCATATGGTTGTCTATATTCCTAGGTAAAGCGATAACAAGCTGGGGAAAACAGGCATTACCTGTCTACCCAAATGTAACTATGATGTTCTAACACCTAGTTTGTTTGGATGGTGGTAGGTAAGTGGATCCTGACCTTGGAACCTGAACTGCCTGGGGATTCCACACACACACAATGTATATAGTGACTTATATACATACATACATATACTTATAGACACACATACATATACTTATGTACATACATGCATAGATATACATATACATATACACATACACATACACATACACATACACATACACATACACATACACATACACATACACACTTATACACACACATACACATACACATACATACATACATTCATCTCTCTCTCTCTCTCTCTCTCTCTCCAAGGTGAGGATCAAAGGGTAGAGGATATGTATGCTTTTTTATGTTCAAGACTGCATATAATGTTGAAGGATCAATTTGGATTATATTTGGTAATAATTGGCTATTGCTCTCTATGTTCTTAGTTTTGACAATCAAAATGGTTATAAAACATGTTACATTATCCATTACCCTATCCATTAAATAAGCTATCTTCAATAGTTATTGTCAATTTAATTTTCACAATTGATAGTGTTACTAGATTACTCTCTCTGTGAGAATGTATGGTTGTCTCTACTTATTCTTAAAGAGTTTGGCTTATGACCTTGAGCTATGTTCCTAACTATTGTATTTGACTTTTGTGTCTCTTAATAACCATTTGTAGCACCTCTGACTTTGAGAGTGTCCACTTACACATACTGTTATTATTGTGTATTTCTTCATTACAGGATCCTATTTCATTATGGCATTAGAGAATGAATTGGTGTATCAATCTCTTAGCTCTTTGATGTGGCATGTGTTGTGGTGCATGAGATAGATATCTTAGTGAAGCCTCCATGTGTGTGTGTGTGTGTGTGTTACACACACATACATGAGCATATATACAAAAATGCATACATGTACATAGACATAGACATAGACATATGCATATGAATATACATATACTTACATACGTACATACATAAGTACACACACACATACATACATACATACATGTGTATATGTACGCACATACATATGTATTGTATGCAATTTGATGTTGATGATCGTATATAACTTTGAAGGATGAACTTAGATTACAAATAGGGTCATGGTGCAAGATAGATGAAATTGACACACTCATGTTCATGTGTGCACATATTCGACCCATGTGCACTTAGAGATGCAATGCATAAATGCACAAATGCATACATGCACCCACACTTTCCCACATAAGCACACATGCACTCATCCATAATGCACATGCAAATTCCACACACACTCCTAAGCGCATGTACAAACATTATCATCATACACAATAGTGTCTATAGTGGAGGGGGTCATTAAAGACAATTTAAGACCCCACCTTGAGACCCAACGGAGTGGGTCTCTAACCCATCATAGACGAGCCCTGTTATTTGTGTAGTCTTAAGATGGAAAAGGCTTCCATCGAAATTAGATGACAAGGATCTTAATCGTGTCTCTTTCCACCACATGCCACCTTCTGGACTCAAAAAACTATACCCCTTAAGCCACAATGATCATGTAGAGGTCATTACATGCACGGTAATTTGCCTTGGCTAACAAGATGCTTCGATTTGTCCTTATCGATGAGGTCACATTTTCAGTGTGTGATTGTCCCTTAGTTGGTTGAAGGGTATGTTGAGCTATGATACTATTTGGAGTCAAGTTCCCCAAAAGATTCAAGAGATATCGGTCATAGCACTTTTAGGATACTGATCAAATGCTTCATGGAGTAGGGAAGGGCCATGGGGACACCCTTTCAAGGTGGAAGCTGAACGGATTCTGACGATCGATCGACAATCAGGAGCCAAAATCCCAGCCAAATTTTGGCAAAGGAGGGCCAACACATGGCCTTTCCCGACTATCAAGGGTCATGCGGAGGTGAGACGTGGTGCCAAAATTTTGGAGGGGTGCCGGAATTTTTAAGGGAAGATTTTGCATTTTAGGGGCCTATGATTCGACGACCGAGATTTCATCTTAGTCGATGCATGTCCTTGACGGAACATTGAGAATCGTGGGTTTAATCCCAACCAAAAACCCCCTATTTCATCATAAAAATGACCATACAAAACATCAGCTGATTGATGCACAAGCCTATCAAAATCTAAAGCATGGACATATCTAAGGGAGATTCCAAATATACAGATCTAATTTTCAATATTGTATCCCGTCATTGGTTGACAGTAATCATTGACTTAAGATAAAATATGGACTAACCACCAATCTATCTTTAGAATCTCTATAACAAGATTCTACCTTCTCATTGCAAAGGAGAATTAATGACTTGACTACCATAAACCACATTTGCTCTCAAGCTCTGAGGGAAATGCCTGGGGGAGGCATTTCTCGACCAAGAAATGTCGAGCATTGGGTCCCAAAGGAGGTTGGTGATTGGTAGTGCTGGTGGGTATGATCGACACATGTCGGTTGGTTTTGGTCGTGTTTGAATTTTGGTGGTTTGGTGGGCGATTTGGTTTTGGCTAGTATTGTGGACCTTGAACCTACATGTGCTCTTCATTTGTTGAGTTTCCTATGGTTGAGTGCCACATGGTTGGTGTGTGTGGATTGATCAAGTGGCAGGGAGTTTGGTTGAGGGGTTCTAATTGCATGGAGTGTTTGTTTGATTGCATGCAATGTTGGTTGGCTGTGTGAGTTTGTTCATTATAGCTTCAGGGTTTTGTGTTTTGCGAGGGAGCTTCTGGGTTTTTGTGTTCTACGAGCTATAGTTAAGAGTGTTTGAGTGGCTATTGTTTATCCGAGTGTTTACACTTGTTGTGGGAATGAATATGTGAATGTTGTTCAAGTTGGTTCTCGTCTTGGGAAGTGTACTGTTATTGTTGGAGTTGAAGCTGTTCCTAGTGGGGCAAAGTTGTTGGTGCTGTTTCTAGTGCAGAAGGTGTTGCTAGAAGCGAATCTGGTGCAGAGGTTTTTGTTACTATTGTTGGAGTTGGTTCTGGAGTTAGTTTGGTTCTTTGTAGGGTTGATTCTTTTGGTTAATTTGGTTCTCGGTTGGTTCTAAATCTTGTTCGATTGGTTTAGGGTTAAGGGTTTAGGGTTTAGGGTTCTCTTTGTTTTGGTGGAGCTTTGGTTGGTTCTGAAGGAGGTTCATTTGGTGGTGGTTTAGATTTTTCTACTGGTGGTTCTGACTTCTATGGTCTTGTTTCATCTGGCGGTTTGGATCGTCTTGGAATTTCTACTACCATAGGGGATTTTGGTGCTGCTGTTTCCTCTAAAGGTTCTATTCCAGTTGGAGTTTCATCTGGCGAAGGTTCTGGTGGTGAGCTTGCTTGTGATGTTTTATCTAGTGGATCTGTTCCTGTTGGAGGTGGTATAAAGAGCTTTAAGTTGGAGGTTTCTAATTTTGGTGAAGCTTTGGACGAAGATGACGATTTCTTGTAGGAGTTGGTTCATTTTTGTCCTGATGAATTTGATTCTATAGTGGATCGCTTTGGTGGCGGTGCTCGTTCTTCGAGCTATAATTTTACTGGCTCTTTCAAGGATTGTGTCTTTCAATTCTATGGGGGTGTAAGAAAACAATACAACGTATGTGCTCAATAGATAACAGGATCTGGTATGCAAGAGAGAAAAGTAGATAGTATGGAGAATAAAAAATTTGATTACTGTAAAACTGATACAATAGATGGCGCTACCTCCCAGCCATGCGCTCCTGTGTGAGAAGTTTTGATGGCATGCTAGAAACAGTAGAGGACGGAGGCTGGATGCTAAGGAATCAGGGTTGCTATAGCTAGTGATGATAATGGGCTTCACGGGCTTGCTCTTATATAGCCACCAGTCGTAGCCGGTTAGACCCAACTGGGTGATCGACCCACTTCGCCCAAAACGACCGACTGGGGGTCGGTCCCAAAATAGGCCATCGACCACACGATAGAACTGTGGCTCAAAATAGAGCAACTAACCTACGATCACCGTATCCGGGATCATCTGGGGCTCCAAACGGGCCCTGCAACCCGAGAGTGGGCTGCCCCGGGAAATGCTCCGTCTACCCTCAGTGCAGTCAGTCATGGGATGCCTTCCCGCACTTGCATGCAGGCTAGTTGGTGGTGTGCTAACTCTATCTGAAGCCGTCCAGCCATCAGACCACACATGGCCCCCATCTGGTATCCAAACCAGGACCTACCAGATAACCGAGCTACTCAAATGCCTTCTCCTCATATGGGGGGCTTACAAGTAGAGTTAGCTGGTTCCCGCATAGTTACACGAGAGTGGAGCATTGATATCTAACACCCCCCCTCAATGTCCACTCGCAAGTCCACTCGCAAGTGAACTTAAATTTTCGGCCCAATGCTAAGTCGATGAAGATGCCTCTCTAGCAAGTCTCTTCCAAGAGTCTTCGTGAAGATGTCCGCAGCATTCTTTGTAGTCGGATAGTACACCAAGTCGACCTCTCCATCCATGATGAGCTCGTGTACAAAGTGATATTGAATCTCAATGTGTTTTGTGCGAGCGTGGAACACAGGGTTCTTTGCAATTGCCATGCAACTCTGATTGTCACATGATAACTGTGTAGGCTTGTTTTGCACTGCACCCATGTCCCCTAAAATCCTCCTCAACCACACTGCCGCACAAGAAGCAAAACATGCTGATTTGTACTCAACCTCGGTACAAGAAAGAGCAACTGTGGGTTGCTTCTTGCTGACCCATGACACAACTCTAGATCCAAGTGAGAAACAGTAACCTGTCACTGATCTCCTACTGTCCACGTCTCCTGCCCAATCCGAGTCACAGAATCTGGTCAAGATGTTGCCCTTGGTATAGGTGATGCCATAATCCAATGTGCCTTTGATGTATTTCAGCACCCACATCTGTTACGAAAGTTATATTTCTGATATATCTTGCTTTAGACATTATTATTTTTAGTCGAGTGAGACTATGACAAAGTACTCCATAGGAGCGCACCGAATGCGGTGGGGGTCCTAGTGGATACTTTGTGTGGTTAGTTGGGGATGCCTGACTTGCTTGTGTTTTGCCATGCTAGATGGTCAGTATTGTGGTGATTCCATGTTAATAATGATGTCGCTAGTGTTATTGGTGTTGTGCTTGATTATTGTGCTTTGAGCGCGGTTATGTTGGGATCAGTTGATTTGGTGATTCGTTCAATTGATTGTTAATAATTAATGTAATTGGCGGCTTGAGTATAGGTGATGGAACTCATAGCGAGGATTGGAGTAAGTGCGAGGGTACCGATTGAGGTGTTGCACAGCGCATTATATATGGCCATGGGCCAATTTTGTATTTGTTTTATTACTGCAATTTGAGCAATATATTTTGTTGAGGACATAATTCATTTTGGGACCTAAGATGGCTATGTAAAGCAAATCCCTCATTTTTGGATGAGAGGGATAATTTTGGCTCCATTGTGCTTTTATGAAATATCATAAATACTCTAGATGAGGAAGCGTGAGCCACTCATCTAGGGGGGGAGATTGTACCCAGTCTGTTGTCACTCTCATGGTGTGATTGTGTTTTCTTTCTCCAATTGATTATGTGGTGAATTTGTGTGTTGAAAAGATTACCTTCTGTTTTCAGTGGTATCAAAGTTTTGGTCACGCTCTTGTGAAGAAAAGAAAGTTTGAAGCTTCCTCGTGTGGATTCAAAAAGAAAAAGACACCTCGAAAAGAGAAGTTTTGTAGAGGATTCAAGAGGACGTGTGTAGAATCAGAGCTCATGGGGGAGAGAAGTGTGCATCGAGGGACGTGCCCCACTGGCTCAAGGCTCACTTTAGCCTTCAAGGAATCGGCTTTGAAGATTGTACCTAGCAACGGACGGCTGTAGGATATTTAATCTCCTTGGCTACATACGGGCGCCCGTGTGCTCTAGAGTCCATAGAATCTACAGTATTCATACAGTCTACATCATCATCCACGAAATCGTCTTGGCTCACATGATTTCTTCCTCTATCCGCGTGCTCAACACAGTTTGGGCCTTGGAGTAGTCATCGCGTGCACAAACACCAGACTCTATCTGTGTGAATTTGGAAGCCGCCTCCTACTGACTCTCAGTAATTCAGAGCTCATAGTTACTGCCATCATCCTTGGAGCGAGCCATTGCACGTGCTGTATCTGCATACTTGCAGTCACCGGCAGCAGCAGCCTCTGGCCTTCGGGCCTCTGTCAACACAGTAGTAGCGCAGTGACAGTAGTGAAGGCTAGCCACCTAGATACCTTGGGAGTCTCTCTCACTCTGCCCGTGCGCAGACCCAACCAGTCCCCAAACATCAAGGCAGTCTCTGGCCTTCTGTCGTCGTGAACAGCAAACAGTAGTGGCGTAGCACTTGGTCTTTGTGCCTACTCTTTAATCCGAGTGTGTCTTGTAATGAAGTATTGAGATCTCTCTGCAACTCTGCCTATCTACGGCTCTGACGTTTGATGCGCAACATCTACTAGTCGAAGGATTTCTTTGATATATATATAAAAATATATTTTTTTTTTCAAAGCAAGGGACCCTGAGGTGCAAAGGTCCTTTTAAAGGATTTATTTTATTTAAAAGAAGAAGAAGAGAGAGAGCTCTAAAGTTCAGAAAAAGAAGCTTTCTTCTTGGCGATTTGCGACACAAAAAGTGAGAGGCTGCTCCACCAACCAGTGAAGGCACATTAAAAAAAAAAAAGAGAGCAAGGCAAAATCTGAAGAATCTCGAATCAAGGAGGGGATTGGAACCATGAAATCATCGAGCAATTAATGGGAGATCAGTCGAGCGCATAAACGACTACGAGCGACATCATTGGTCACATATCTCCCACTCTAGTCCTTTCCACCTCCGATCAGAGAGCGAGATAAGTGATTTCTTTTGCTTTATATTTCATACACTTAGTATCTTCCGCCATCCATTTCTTACCATACACTCGAATCGCACTTTTTCATTCATTTAATTCTCATACACTTAGTATCTTTATTCTTCGCTCTGCTTTATTTATACTTATTGCATATCATGGTGCATCAACCACAACCACCCACGCTCCAAGGGCAGTTAGACGCACTTCAGGCATAGTTGGTCGATGAGCGTGAGCATAGGGAGATATTGGAAAATAAAATCAATGGTAAAAAAAGGAAGAGAAATTCATCTGATGATGAGTCATCCGATGATGATTCCGATGATGATACTATTATCAGGACAGTCAAAGCCACACTAAGAGCACAAAATTCAAGGAAGAAGAGTAAAATAAGTAGAAAAGCTTTCTCATTTCAAAATTTTGATGGAAAGAAAGAAGCACGCACTGTTTTGTCTTGGATCACTCAGCTCGATGATTATTTTTCGGGGGAGAAATTCTCTAAAAAAGATAAGATTAAATGTGCTGCAAATCATTTAGTAGAGAGTGCTGCACTTTGGTGGAACATCACTAAGCACAGTAAAAGGCGACCAAAATCCTGGAAGTCTTTTCAAAAGCTCATCAAGAGAGATTTCCTTCCCTCACATTTCAAAGCAAAAGCTAGACAACAATGGGATACTTTCAGGCAGTTTGATAAGGAAATGATCCCCACATATACTGATAGATTTTGACAAACGTTGATCCAATTACAATCCTTGGAGAAAGTTAATGAGCGAGATCAACGCAAAAAGTATGTGGCAGGTCTAAAGTCTAAGTTGAGAGCCGAGATTAACATGTTTCATCCTTGCTCACTGAGCTCAGCAATTTCTCTTGCAATGAATTGTGAAAGGAAGAATGGGATTCCAAAAGAAGGAAAAGATCCGGAACAGCATGTACCCTTCCATGAGAAAAAGAGATTTGATAAAAAGCCCCTCTTTAAATCTAAAAATGGTTTTGCTCCACAGAAGATAGATTCTTCTTCGAAGCCGAACGGTGGGATTTTTCCAAAGAAAGAAATAAGGTGTTTCAAATGCAACAAGCTGGGACACATAGCCACTAAGTGTCCTGAAAGAAAGAAGACCCCGACGGCAAAAGTGCACATGATTAACGACAAAGAAGCCAAGCAAGAGGGAGGTAAGTATAATTGTCATGCTCTTCTAAAGATGAAAGGTTTCATTAATGGCAAAGAGGTTGTTATTCTGCATGACGATGGTAGTACACATGATTTCATTTTGGAAAGAGCCTTAGCAAAGCTAAACCTAGAGTCTTTCCCATCTAGCTACAAGGTCAAAGCTGCTCTTACCAAAACAAAGTACAATTGCGCTAGAGAGGTCAAGAATCTTGAAATCTCAATCAAACCCTACAAGGATACACGAGACTTTCTAGTGGCACCCCTATAGGGAGTGGACATCATCTTAGGAATACCATGGAGGCATCAATACAATCCTAAGATAGATTACAATTCACATCAGATGTGGATTGAGGACAGACAAGAAATATGTCTGAAAAGCTCAATGAAATTTGAGGTCAGTCCTTTACTCAACCACACACGAGCCAAAAGAGCAATTAGAAAACGTGAAAAAACATATCTTATTTTGGTGAATACAGTAACGGCTACTCAGCCAAACACTAAGCCTATGCACCAAAAATTTCGTTCTCAATTTTCTGATTATTTCTTAGAGGATTTACCACCTGGACTACCATGTTCTCGACCTGAAGATCATAGGATAGAAATCCTACCGGGCAAAGCTCCTTATAGGGTATCAACTAGAACAAAAGGAAATTCAAAAGCAAGTGGAGGAACTGATAGAGAGAGGATTAATAAGACCCAGCAGTTCTCCTTATGGAGCACCTATCTTATTAGTCAAAAAGAAAAATGGAACCTACCGAATGTGCATAGACTATCGTGCACTGAACAAAATCACAGTGAAGAACAGATATCCAATCCCTACGATTGATGATCTTTTGGACAAATTGAAAGGGGCCAAGGTCTTCAGTAAGATAGATCTCAAATCTGGCTATCATCAAGTTCGTATGGTAGAAGAGGATATATACAAGACTGCCTTTAGAACTCAAACGGGACATTATGAGTTTCTAGTCATGCCTTTTGGGCTAACTAATGCTCCAGCTACTTTTAGTAGAATGATGAACCGAATCCTTCTTAAACACCAAGATTTTGTGGTGGTATTTTTTGACGATATTGTAGTGTTTAGTAAAGATGTTGAGGAGCATAAGGAACATCTGAAGCTAGTCTTTTTGCTCTTGAAAGAAAATCAATTGTACATAAATCCTAAAAAGAGCAGTTTCTTTCAACATCAGATAGGGTATTTGGGTCACATTGTATTCGTCGATGGGATTCGAGTAGATCCAAAGAAGATTGAGTGCATAGTCACATGGCCTAAACCCCGAGATATACATGAATTAAGATCATTCTTGGGATTGTGTAGCTTTTATAGAAAGTTTGTCAAGAATTTCGCATACATTGCACATCCATTGACAGACCTTCTTAGAAAAGCTAAGCATTTCTTATGGACTGAGCATCAAGATAAATCTTTTACAGCTTTGAAAGAAACTCTCACACAAGCTCCTATGTTGCAATTACCCGATTTCTCTAAACCATTCTTTGTAGTTGTAATAGATGCTAGTGGATATGGAATTGGAGCTATATTTATGCAAGATGGACATCGAATGCTGAAAATTAAAACCAGCGGAATGCAATTATAGTACATATGATAAAGAATTAACCATTGTTGTGCATGCTTTATGAATGTGGAAACATTATTTGATGGGAGCTGAGTTTCTTATCAAAACCCATCAGCAAAGTATCAAGCATTTGTTAACTCAGCCACTAATATCTGATAGGCACATCAAGTGGGCATCATTTATACAGAGTTTTTAGCCCATGATTTAGTATCAACCTGGAAAGGAAAATGTAGTTGATGATGCTCTTAGCAGAAAGCCGAATATTAATCACATCACTGCTGTAGAGACCCAGCCTTTTGAAAGTATGAAGAATTCTTATCAAGGGGATCCAAAATTTTCTGATATATGGAACAAATTAGAGAATAACAATTGGAATCCTATATTGGACTATTCATGCACTGATGGATACCTCTTTTATCAAAAGAAATTATGCATCACTCGACCCTTTAGACAAATTGTAATGGAGGAAATGCACCAACCACCATATATGGGACATAGGGGAGTGACTCATGCGACTTTACAAGTGATAGTAAGAGAATTCCATTGGCCTACTATAAGAAAAGATGTGGCTAAGTTTGTAGCCAAATGCATCACTTGTCAGAAGATCAAGAGTTACAAAGGAAAGACCCCAGGATTGCTAATGCCTTTGCCTATTCCTACGCAACCTTGGGAACAAATATCTATGGATTTCATAACAGGTTTTCCTACTACAGCGAACCAAAATGATATGATTTGGACGATAATAGATCACTTTAGTAAGCAAGCTTATTTCATCCCATGCAAGAAGACTTTAACAGCTCAACAAGCTGCACATTTATTCATCAAGCATATCTTTGTTTATCATCGTTTGCCAAAGACTATAGTGTCTAATCGAGATTCGAAGTTTTGCAGTAATTTCTAGACTGCATTATTTCATAATCTAGGCACTAAGTTAGACTTCTCATCAGCTTTTCATCTAGAATCAAATGGACAAACTGAGGTTACAAATAGTACTATTTTGGATATGATAAAAGCTTATGCGGGAAGTCAACCAAAGACTTGGGACAAATACATTCATCTCTTACAGTTTGCTTATAATAATACTCCTCATTCTGCAACTGGAAGAGCACCCTTTGACATTATCTATGGGAAGGTTTTACCTATTCCTATCACACGATTGACCCATAGAGTGGAAGCAGTAGATGCATTTACCCATGACTATCAAAATATTCTCAAAGAGGTTCAAGAAGCCATTGCAATCGCTCAAGAGAAATACACAAAACAAGCTAATAAGAAACGAAAACATATGCTTTTTAAGAAAGGTGATTTTGTACTTCTTCGGATTGAGAAACGAAGATTGAAGAGTGTTGAGAAATGGCCAGTAATCAAGATGTCACCACGTTTTTATGGACCATTCAAGGTGATTCAGAAAATCAATGATCTAGCTTATAGGCTTGAATTACCTGATAATTGAAAATACATAATGCTTTCCATATCAATCTCTTAAAGCCCTTCAAAGGACCTTTACCTATCCATCCTGTCTATGAAGAGGCTCCATTGATTGTTGATGAACAAGAAATTCTAGAACCCGAATGCATTGTTGATCATCAACGGACCTCGACCCGAAAAGGAAATGTCTATACTAAATACTTGCTCAAATTTAAGAACCATCCAAGAGATGATGCTCAATGGATGCCTGAGTGGTTCTTTCAAACATTTTAGGCCTCCTTAGTTCCTATAATCAAACACGCAACTGAGGTCAGTTGCAATCCAAGCAAGAGGGATGTTACGAAAATTATATTTCTGATATATTCTGCTTTGGACATTATTATTTTTAGTCGAGTGAGACTATGACAAAGTACTCCATAGGAGCGCACCGGACACGGCGGGGGTCCTAGTGGATACTTTGTGTGGTTAGTTGGGTTTGCCTGACTAGCTTGTGTTTTGCCATGCTAGATGGTCAGTATTGTGGGTGATTCCATGTTAATACTGGTGTCGCTAGTGTTATTGGTGTTGTGCTTGATTATTGTGCTTTGAGTGCAGTTATGTTGGGATCGGTTGATTCGGTGATTCGTTCAATCGATTGTTAATAACTAATGTAATTGGCGGCTTAAGTACAGGTGATGGAACTCATAGCGAGGATTGGAGTTAGTGCGAGGGTACCGATCGAGGTGTCGCACAGTGCATTATATATGGCCATGGGCCAATTTTGTATTTGTTTTATTACTACAATTTGAGCAATATACTTTGTTGAGGACATAATTCATTTTGGGACCTAAGATGGCTATGTAAAGCAAATCCCTCATTTTTGGATGAGAGGGATAATTTTGGCTCCTTGGTGCTTTTATGAAATATCATAAATACTCTAGATGAGGAAGCGTGAGCCACTCATCTAGGGGGGGGAGATTGTACCCAGTCTATTGTCGCTCTCATGGTGTGATTGTGTTTTCTTTCTCCAATTGATTATGTGGTGAATTTGTGTGTTGAAAAGATTACCTTCTGTTTTCAACATCCCTGCCCTCCAATGGTTCTCCCGGGGCTTATTGGAAAACTTACTTAGTACACCAGTCGCAAAACTGATGTTCGGCCGCGTGTTGCACAAGTAAATCAAACTACCCACAAGCCTTCTATACTTCGCTTCATCTACCAGTGGTGATGAATCCTCATTTGAGAGCTTCATGTCAACCTCCATAGGGGTGCCAACTGTCTTACACTCAGCCATGCCAAATGCCTTTGGTATCTCTCGAGCATACTTCAGCTGTGAGATGAAGATCTGTTTTGGCTCTTGCCAAAATTCAATCTCCAAACAGAAATGCATCAGTCTGAGGTCTATCATTTCAAACTCTCTTCCTAGCAAATGCTTTGTATGCGAGATCTTCTCTTCATGGTTCCGTGTTATGACAAGGTCGTCCACATAAAGGACCACGATCATACACCTGCCTCCTTCTCTGAAGATATACAAATTTGCATCAGATGGGCTTCTCCTGAACCCATTTTGCAGAAAGTAGGCATCAATCCGTTGGTACCACGCTCGTGGGGCCTGTTTTAGCCCGTAAAGTGCCTTCTTCAGTTTACAGACTTTACCTTCTGAACTGGGGATCACAAAACCTAGTGGTTGTTCCACGTATACCTCCTCCTTGAGATCTCCATTCAGAAAGGCGGATTTTACATCCATCTGAAACACGGGCTAACTTCCCTGGGCTACTAAAGCCAAAACACTGCGAATTGTGGTTAGTCAAGTTGTGGGAGCAAAAGTATCCTGATAATCAAAACCATGTACCTGTGCGAATCCTTTTACCATGAGCCGAGCCTTGTACTTATCCAACATGCCGTCGGACTTATACTTGGTCTTGTACACCCACTTGGTGCCGATTACCTTGCGTTTTGGTGGTCGATCCAGAAGGTCCCAAGTGTTGTTCTTCATTATGGAGCCATACTCCGATTGGATAGCCTCTATCCACCTATCATCACCCTGTGCCTCTTCAAGCATCAGGGACATGCACAAAACAATCACATCCAAAAACTCTGAAATGTGCAGTTGAAGGTTTCTTACCAGAAAAGGCCTGCAGTGGAGTCATCCCATTCACAGCCTTCATGTAGCTACGATTCAGAATGTAAACTACCGTGTTACATGCTTCACCCCAGAAAGTCTTTGGCAAATCTTTCCCTTTCATCATACTCCTGCCCATTTCGCAGATGATGCGCATCTTGTGCTTTGCTACTCCATTTTGTTGTGGTGTATGTGGCGGGGGTTTCTGCCTCTTGATCCCGTGACTTTTGTAGTAACTTTCGAATTCACTTGATGTGAACTCACCATCTCTGTCTGATCTCAACTTCTTCACTTTCCTCCCTGTTTCTTTCTCAACCATTACATGCCATTCTTTGAACTTACGAAAAGCCTCATCTTTAGTCTTCAGGAAGTATATCCATATCCTTCTACTGTAGTCGTTGATCAACATCATGAAGTAGTAGGAACCACCCAAAGCTTCCGTCTCCATCTTTTTGCAGAGGTCCGTGTGAATGAGCTCTAGAGGAGCCTTTGCCCTGGTGGCCTCTTTAGGAAAGGGCTGACGATGCTGCTTGCCCATCATGCAGGCTTCACATACATCGGGCAGATCTGTAATTTCTGGTAGGTCTGTAATCATTCCACTTTTATGCATCTCCTTTAAAGAACTAAGGTTTAGATGACCAAACCTCTCATGCCACAGCTTAGTGTTGCTCACATCGGCTCGAGCACTAAAAGCTGAGAGTTCATAGATGTTGTTGCACCGTGTATCTTTACCAATGACCTTCCCTTGAAGATCCAAAATCTATGTGCCATTCTTATTGAAGTGAACTTTGAGGTCCCGATCCGTGATCGCAAAAACGGACAACAAGTTCCTCTTGATATCTGGCACATAAAGAACATCGGACAACTGTTTTATAACTCCATCGGACTTGAGAGCAATCGTACCTTTTCCTCTTGCTGGACATTTTGCATCATTGCCGACTGCTACCAGGATGTCATTCCCTACCGGATGTAGAGAGGTATACCAATCCTTCTGACTGGTCATGTGGTGCGAGCACCACTGTCAATAATCCAAGGTTCTTCCGCAGGTACGTGAACTGCCTCCGTGCAAATCTTCTCAATTGCTACGAACAGCTCTACTGGTACTGCCTGCACGTTGTTGCTGGACTCTTTCTTTACTCCGTTCTTCTCATCTGCAATCTTCTTTCGGCACTCATTCTGCTTGTGCCCTACCTTGTTGCAATAGAAGCACTTGATCTTCTCTCTTTTTATCATCAGAAGAAGATGGGTTACCAGAGTCCTTACCCTTACCTTTCTTTGATCCAGCCGAGAAAGCCGAATCTTCTCCAGTCCTCGTCTTTTGATGCATCTCCTCCTCCAGAAGCATCGCACTGAAATCCTCAAGGTTGAGGGGTGGATTCCTGTTCTGCATATTCAGTGCTGTAACAAGACCGTCGTACTTTGGTGGGAGAATCCGTATGCACCTTCGTGCTAGATTCTCGCTGGTGATGGTGATGCCAATCGCAGTCATCTGTTCGTGCAGATTCTTCACCCTGGTGATGAACTTCTCTGTTGTTTCAGACTCAGACAGTTTCTCGTTCGTGAGTTGAGTCTCCAGATTCTGAATCCGTGTCTGATTCGTGGTCTCGTACTGATTTTTCAAGACCGTCCATGCCTCCTTCGCTGTTGTGACATGTTGAATTAACGCCATGACAGAGTCACTTACACTGCAAAAAATAGAACACAGCGCATCTGCATTTCTTCTTGTCCACGCGAGAATCTCATCCGCAGTTGGTACTATCTGTTGTCCTGCATTGGCTGGATCCGGTCTCGGGATCCGGCCTCGCAATCGGCTTCACGTCCACCCTAGTAGCAGTATCCCAAAGCTCGTATGCGCTTAGGATGGTCTTCATCTTGAACTTCCAGAGTGGATAATTAGTGCCGTCCAACTTTCTGCTTTCGCCGAACGGTGGGATTCACAGTCTTGCGGGCTGGGCCATCTCTCACAATCTGCTCGCAAACAGAAACACACTACCAAATCTTCTTGCTAGAGCCCAAGCTTTGATACCATGTAAGAAAACAATAAAACGTCTGTGCTCAACAGATAACAAGATCTCGTATGCAAGAGAGAAAAGCAAATAGTATGGAGAATAAAAATTTTGATTACTGTAAAACTAATACAATAGATGGCGCTGCCTCCTAGCCGTGCGCTCCTGTGTGAGAAGCTTCAATGGCATGCTGGAAACAGTAGAGTACGGAGGCTCGATGCTAAGGAATCAGGGTTGCTATAGCCAGTGATGATAATGGGCTTCACGGGCTTGCTCTTATATAGCCACCAGTCGTAGTCGGTTAGACCCAACTGGGTGACCGACCCAGTCCGCCTAAAACGACCGACTGGGGGTCAGTCCCAAAATAGGCCACCGAACACACGATAGAACCGTGGCACAAAATAGAGCAACGGATCTACGGCGACCGTTCGGCCCAGAACCATCCAGGATCATCTGGGGCTCCAAACGGGCCGTGCAACCTGAGAGTGGGCTGCCCCCGAGAAATGCTCCGTCATGGGATGCCTTCCCGCACTTGCATGTAGCCTAGTTGGCACTCAATCTGAAGCCGTCCAACCATCAGGCCACACTTGGTCCCCATCTGGTGTCCAAACCAGGACCTACCAGATAACCGAGCTACTCAAATGCCTTATCCTCGTATGGGGGGCTTTAGCTGTTTCCGCGTAGTTAGACGAGAGTGGAGCATTGATATCTAACAAGGGGTTCTCCTAATGTTCTCAGTTGAGACATAGTTCAATTGAGGTGTAGGTGAAGATAGTTTATCTTAGTTGGGGTTAATTTTGTTGTATCCGCCATCTTTTGAGTGGTACCGGTTGTTGGAGGCTGTGTTTTTGTAATTGGCTTTCAGATTTGAATGTGTCAATTTTTCATTCGTATTTGATTGTCTGCTGGAGGTTTGTTCTATCAGTTAGGTATTTGCTGGAATTGTAAACGTGTGGTTTGCTGGTGGTTAGTTATTTTCCCGGCGGGTTTTTACGGTAGGGTATTCGACGGCGTTTTCTGCATAGGAATTGCTTTTGATCGGACGGTCCAGACCTCGGGCCTTGACGTATGGGCAAGCAAAGGATAACAAACAGTCGCAGCATTCCATACATCGGTCTAACACTAAATGCAGTCTAGCGGAAGAAAATGGTATGCATGTGTAAGATGTCCTTGTGGAGGGGGGGTGGGGAGAGAGAGGGAGACAGGGCCTCCTTAAGTTTTCATCACCCGAGCAGGACTGCTAGTATATAATAATATGCGGAAGAAAGTCACATACACAATTTTTTCAGCATCACATCTGTGGCAGGCATTTGGATTTTTTCTCCAGCAAACGCGGGTTTGATACACGAATCTTGAGAAATGAATCAGTGTGGTTACAGGGATCTCAATTCAAGCAACAAGAGCGTTGCAGGAAAAAAGGGAATTGAAGAGACGTGCACAACAGATTCTTAAATTTTTGTATGAGCTCTGTCAAAAATATAACCAAAACTAGACTGAAAATTTAAACGAAGATGAGATTTGGAGAAGGGAAAAGAGATTTGACAAATGAATGAGGTATACTATTATGGAGTGACCGGAATTTATGTCGGTCCTTGCTTTTTACATTCCGTAATGCCGATTTGCATGTACAAGCCTGTCCCACCCCCTGCAGGCAAATCCATGATTTCCATGTCGCAAAAAATAGCCCCAACACTGTGTGTGGTTTTTTATAGGAGACTTGGTCATATTGAAGCTACTTTGAAAAGGACCGCGCAGTATGGATCTTGCAGATGCACCAAGCAAGTCCTCTTCCTTGTTTATACGGTAAATTTGCTGATGATTAAGAGCCAGTGTAGGTCGCCATGTGTAATCATAACCATCGAGCCTATTTTAGACCATTTAGCTCACTTCTAATTGTCTCCCTTGGGGTTCAGCCCCCACCCTTCATTATGCTTGAAGACAAACCCGAGGATGCATTAGAAGATTTCACATTTCCATTCTCATCCCTGCACATATCTATGAAGGATCTAGGTGTATCACCCCCTGACTTAGCAGTATCATCATTTCCTCCTGCATTGGCTCCTTTGCTAGCAAGTGTAGCCATCATTTCAGCACTCATGATACTAGTTGTACTTGCGACCTGCAATTCTATAACTTGCTTCTCGTTTCCACCACCATCTGAACCTTTGGCTGGCATGGCCTGTTGCCTGGCGCCAGTGCTTGAAATTGCTGTGGCTAGAGAAATGGGCATCAGACAAAGACCTTTGGTTTGCAGATATTGCATGGCTGCACTCATATCCTCATCCATAAGTCGAGCTACTTGACGCTCTGCAAAGGCCATACCCTCTTGCGGGCCTGCTGCACCACTGGCTTGAGCAAGATTTGCTGCCCTCAGCGTACCAGCTCCCTACAAAGCAGCTCACAGTGAATAGCCAAAATTGCAGCTTACTGCTGGCAATGGACAGATTCAACTATCTACTCTCTCTCTCTCTCTCTCTCTCAAAATGTTAAAGCATGAAATGGCTACAAGAAAGGGTGTCTAAACTATGTTCTCCACGTTTACATTTAAGGCAAAATCATAATGCAGTCTTAAAGAAAGAGCATCACCTCAGTAGGGAAATCAGCCAAAAGTGGGGCAGCTGCCCCAGCACCACCAAGCCGACACATGCTCAAACACTGGGAAAGGGGGATCACAAGCAATCAGTAAATACCTTTCCATAAAGTAATCTTCCGCTATATCAAACAGAATTGAAATTCACAAAGAGTGTTGGACAACCTTCACTTGCATCTGCAAAAATTTGACATAACCAATAATCTCATCAAGCATGGATGCTTTGTCAGTCTGCACAAAAGTGCACATCTCATATCAAACAAAAATGGTCATTGCAAAGAATTGACAACCGCTTTGACCATAGCAAATTGTTCAGCCCAATAAGTCCAGTCCCTTTCAATTCAGAACAATTTATTGAGAGCCGATCATATTTTGTTTTTGTTTTTCCCGTTCAGGTACTTGAATGGTTCAACAAAACAGTGTTGAATAAGAGTAATATTTCACGTGTACCCCGGATGTAACTATAGTAGCCTGAAACTAGATTACCTTATTGGAATCTGGAACAAGCTCCTGAAGGGCTTTCATCCGCTCTGCAATCCGTTCTCTGCGGTTCTGCCATAATGAGCCAACTTTTCCCTGTTAAGGTCTTGATGTAAATTTCATTCTCTCAGGACTCTTATTGCCTTGGAAAAACTCAAAACTCTTAGGAACCTTCAACTCTGAAAACAAAAGAAGAGCTGTTCTGAATGATTCTAACCCGCTCAGCAATGCTGTGTGGATCTGTAGCCTGACCCCGACGGGCCCGTACACGAGATCTTGGAGCTCCATCGATTCCAGTTCCAGCAGGACTTTGAACACGATTGGACTGATCCCCATATCCATGCCTTGACTGCAGCCCTTGCGATCGTGCCACATGAGCCTGTGTAAGAGATCTGATAAGCCATCAGGCCGAGAAGTGATACTAAAGACACCAAACATGTTAGTAGTTGCTTCCATTTGGCAACTCTCTCCCTCTCTCTCTCTCTCGTATGCATTGACTTGAAGAGAATGAGCCTGTTTTGTATTCGAAGTCAAATAGTTGACAAACACAGCTTTATTCTGCAACTTCCTTACCATATTTCCAGGCAAATTATTTTCTCTCATGATTTCTTCATCATGTCGTGATCTTTTCCCTAAATGAACCTCACTGGACACCTCCTTTGCATGTAATGAAAAAGTATTGGGCTTTCCCTGACCTAAAACTGAAGGTAATGGTGGTACACTGCCAATGTAGGATTGTCCCCATGTTGGTGCTATGAAGGTCGAAGACTGCAAACTGTGAGGTGCTTGCTGATATCCAGAACCATCTAAACTCGTACTTTTCAACAACGTAGGACCTCTCGATGAGCATCCAATAGAAGGAGGAGCTGGTGAGGCACTAGAGTTGAGCTGCACGACAGCTGATCCGCCTGTAGCTCCATCACTTGATTTCTTTAATGAAATGTGAGAAGCCTCTTGGGGTTGTGCTTGAGCTGATTCAAAAAAGCTGACGTCCCGATTCTTGAGTTGAGGAGATAAGGTTGGTTTGTTAGGAGAATAGTGGTTATCAGTCTCCCCCACAAAACGTCTTCCATTGCCTACGTGTGCCCTATTTTGCTCCTGGTTCTCCAAAGCTCCAACCATAGGGCCAGAAAGCATCGTTGGCATTGTGGGCATTTTCGGTAGATCTGGATTCGTTTCCCAAGAGGCTCTACTCATGCCGATTCCATCTCCCCACGACGACGCAGAAAGCATCTGCTCCAAGAAATCCTCCATGACCTCAATTGATTCTCGGTGCCTGTGTCCTCAACCGTGAGCAGGTACGCTGAATTCCGAGCAACTGTTTCTAACGGCCTAGGATTCTTCGATTCATGTTGAAAAGTGATAAGCATGCACATGCATCCACGACAAGGGTTTCTCGCATGCAATGACCACTAGAAACCAATGGTGGTTGTGATGCCTTCAACATTCAACAAGCCGAGCACGACAGCCGCTCAAACCCGAGCTTTGACGTCGTTCACCATATTGGAAGTCTATTGTGACCAAGAGCGAGACTCTTTTGTTAGCGGAACTTGTCGGACTCCCTCTCCTGGCTGAATTTTAAGCGTCCTGATGAAATAAGCCGCTTCATTATCAGACCATAGTCTAGTACAGTGCTTCAGAACTCAGGATATCTTCAACAGCTGGCATATAATTTAATGTGGTACATATGAGCGCGCCGATTGATCGTTGATATCAATACAGAGAGCTAGAAAACTGCAAGAAACGAGCAAGCAACCAATAACAACAACATTCCTTGACATGAAGCAATTCCAAAACACGCCATCGATCCCCTTCTATAGTGCAGCTATTCGGTTCACATTTTGATCCTTCGGCATGCAGCAGGAAGCCTACTCAGCTGCACCATTCTTTATTTGGCATCTATTTTTTGTGGAACCTGGACAATGTTTCATGTCTTAAATTTGAAAAACAGACTACCTAAGGCCAGGACCTGCCATCTGCAGCAAGGCATTAGAAATCACCAGCCTCTCTACCAACTCTCAGCTAACGGTTGGGACGCTGAAGTCTGGACGATGGTGCATTGCCGCGTCTAGACTTGAAAAAGGCAGCATTTCCTAGATAAACCAGCAATCTCCGTTTCAACAGGTACTTGAGAGCACAGACCCGTGCGTTTCCAGAAAGCAGCGTTCAAACTACGGATGATTCTTTGACAGCGGGGGCCGGGGCAAACAATCTAGTATATGATAGGCTAGCCGTCTATTGCAGGCTGGAGTTCCAAGATCTAAGTAGGCATGCACCACGGAGAAGGCTTACTTTTTAGAGTAGGAATTGTGTTTGCTGAGGAAAGGTACCTTGCAAATTAAGAACCTGGCTTTGAGATGATCATTGATGATTTGAAAGACCCATAAATTGGAGAAGACGAAAACTACGGAACGATTCGATCACGAAGAGCGACGTCGAGCGTCGGGCAGTGCACAATTGCTTCGGAAGTTCGGTGATCAGCTGAAACTGTCCGGCCGCGGCCAAGGGAGCCAGAAGATGATGCACAGAGGAGCAAGGCCCACTGACAGAAGTTAATGGATAATGAAGGAAGGGCATGAGCATTGAGGAGTTGAGGTTGGTGGGACTCGGGAGCCTGGAGGTCCGAGGTAGTCGAGTGATCTCAGCGAGGCGTTGCTACATTGAGGGAGGGGGAAAGGGGCGGGGGGCGTTCACAGTTATACGAAGAGCGAGTCGGGGACAGGGCGGAGGGAGGTGGCAAAATGTTGTGATGTGCATTGGGTTGGGGAGGAGGACGTTTCGCGGGAATGGCGGGAGGCGCTGCCAAGAGCTGGACTGTGCTGGAGGCTCGAGACGCAGGAGGTGCAGAAGAAGAAGAAGAAGAAGCAAGATCTGATCACATCGTCGTGTGACGAGGTCGGGGGAGCTATAGATTCAGAGAGTGATGAGACAGTTCGCGAGGGGATCTGGGATATATGATGATGCACATTGCAGCGACGGGGGAAGGATGCCATTGGCGCGTGTGGCAGGTGCCTAGAATTCATCAGTGAATCATCACACCACACTGCACAGTGCACAGTGCACAAACAGAGAGATTTGTGTGAGTCTTGAGAGAGAGAGAGACTCTCAGGGAGACGGTAGATCTCTCGTGACGTTGGATGACGCCTCCATCCAGCGTCCCGGTCGTCCTCGTCCACATCGACGGAATTGTTTAAATATGAGGAGAATGGAACTTGGATCACAGCGTGCGGCGTGCCCACAAAAAAGGTCCCGTGTCCCGTCGGTGCACGCGAGAATCCCGGTTGTCGCGCAAATTTTTCATTCTCGCCAGTCGCACGATTGCAAATTCCCCGATCCCGCCACTGGCACGATGCAATGATTCTTGAGCCTCCTGCCCAGTGCCCCCAATGGCATGCCCACGTTAAGCTTTCAAGTCCGTTTATGCCGAGTGGCAATTTACGTATGCTAGGGCTGGCAACTATGCTAATATGGCAAGCGATACACCCGCGATACATTAGCTAGCTGAATGACATAAGCTTTTTTGGATGCATGTGAGTTAATGGCTTGGAGGACCAACCCTTTGCCACTCAAGTAAATCAGGTTTCGGTAACCCTCTCAAACAAACATTGCCTTTTGCCAATGATGAAAGATGAAGAACATCACATGCCCAAAAGCGAGTTGATGTCAAAGGATATATCCATCTGTGCTAATGACCATGCATAAAAGACATTCTCCCTATTTTGCACCTTTGCTTCACAAAACTTCCACATTGCCTAGGCGACTATGTGGACCATTACACACAAACAATATAAGAATGCATCGTTATGAGATTTTTTGGCAAGATCCTTAATCTTTCTCGATATCTTTCCAAAGTCGCTTTCATTTCAACATAACTTAAACATGAAATTTCATTTGTTATTTATTTCCTCAATTTCATCCATGTTAAACAATCTCCAAGATCTCCAAAGTTTCTGTGCCAATGCCTTGTGTCTATCAACCATTTGTAACAATCATCAACCCCTACTTGATGATTCCATTTTTCAAGGACCTTTTTCTCAACACAAATGCCTTAATGTCTTTGTCCCAATCATCAATGTTTACTTCAGAATTTTGACCAACTATTATATTCTTTTCATTCAACGTTTGACTTCCAAGATCCCAATGTTATGCTATCCTTTTTCCTTTGCACACATCCCAGACTAATAAAGAACTTTCATGGCATGAATCTCCGCAATGCAAGTTTCTCATCATGTGCTTGTCAAATCAACTTCAACATGTTCATTGCATTATCTTGGTTCTTTACAACTATGTAGCTTTATGAGATCATGGATTCATGGTACGTCTTATGATAGTCTTGAATGGTTTGAAATTGGATCCAAACATTTGTACATAGGGTACATTTAGTATGAATTTAGTTTTTAAACAATTCAAGACATATTTTACGCAAGAAATTTAAAGAGAAAAACATGTTTGAACTCCCTTGTCCCCACAATAAAGGGCCGGAGTACCGGTCAAGAGACTTGTATTTTAACCCTTATAATGATGTTGATGCTTGTCATTGCCAAGGACTACATTTGACACTATCAATGCTTCATCAAGAACAAACCTTAACCCTTTCATCACATGTAACTTCATTTTATATTTCCCTAGGTTATGTAGAAATGGATGCAACCTAATCTATTGAAAGACAAAAATTATAATGTATGGATTTTTGAAAATAGGGCATAACTAAAACGTTTGTAGCCTTTCCTTCACATTTAGTGTTTCATATTGTTTCTATACTTTGTGTTGGTAAACAATTCCTAATTCATGATAAAATGAATAAACAACTAACATAAATTTTCAAATAAGAGTACCATCATCAAAACAAACTAAAAACAATACCCTTTGTGTGCACATTGATGGGTTTATTCAAAGTCCAAAGTATGTCATTACAATGCTCTTAGCTTTCATCTTCTTGAGTACCAAGCTCTTTTATACTAGGCCCTTAACTATCGAGGTCTTAACTGATAGGCTACTCTAGAGTTTGTGAGGTTACAGGCACAGACTCATCAATGTCTCTTGCTAACTCTTCCTTATCAAGTTCTGGCTTATCATTCCTTTTGTTAAAGGTAAGTCTTCCTTGCTTGTTCCACTTCCCTGTCCTTCAACTGAGACTTTGGGTGGCTTATTGGGTTTCAATTTCAAGGGGCCTATTTCCAATTCTATAGCCTTGACTTTTCTATGATGTGGTGGACTATTTCTTGCTTCTGGCCTTCTCGGATGATGAGTGGATCCTCCTTGACTATTTGGGATACTGGATCCCCCCGCATCTTTGTGTGCAATTCTTTTCGCTGTGCCTTATCAGATGTAGAGCTATCATCCTCCTCATCACTTGAGCTAGAGTTATCACTCTTTGGGTCACTACCATCCTTTTTCCCTTTCTCTTCTTCACTATTTTCTACTTCGAAGAAGGTGTGCAACTGTAATATGTGTCAAAAAACTGGATTTGATGGGTGGTATGAATGACATTTACGGTACAATGCTACCATCCATCCATCAGTAAGTTTTCTACCATTTCCACTATTAGGTTTGAATCCAACGACTTTCTATAATCTACCACTGTTGCATCGAGTCTAGGCTTTTTGGCCTCAGTGTAATGAAGCTCGAGAAACTTCTTTGGAACTTCAATGAGATTACCAACACCCCTTGATAAGAAACACATTAAGAAAGGATGTAAAAGGCTATAATGGTAGTGCCTTCTAGTATGCTGGGATGATGATGCACGACTATGGAATACTTTTGTAACTAAATACCCGAATCTCGATGTCAAATTGGTATATAGAGCATCCCTTTCTAGTTCTGACATGAACCAGACCAAAGTTGATCTTTTCTTGTCTGCCAAATGACCATTTGTGAAAAATTGTCCAAGGTCAACTATCCTTGATACTCTAAGGTCCTGCAACTCATCTATGAAAAATACTCGTGGCTTCTCCCACGCATCAGTGTTCATTCCCATGAAATGCTCTGTATCAATGCCATTGATGTGGTACAATAGTTTTCAAGCCAAGCATGTATAGAGATAATCAATAAATCCAAACTAGTGCTGGTGGCACTTGATAATTTTGTATCTTCCTTTGATAACACGATAAGAGAAGTTGAAAGTAGAACAAACAATTGTTGTACCTTGCATGGTGTGCTCAAAGATCTTCTTTTTTATCTCCAAATATTATGTCTCTATTTTTAGCCCTTATATCCTTTGTTGGTGTTACATCTACATCCATTGAACTCAATAACTTTCTAGCCCGTATCTTGTCAACTAGTTGACCAAGGCCAAGTGCCTTCTTCTTATCCACATCAACTGCTTGACCTACTAACTCCTCATCTGAACTGAGTAAAAGCAATAATGCTGATAGAGCAACCTCACTTTGAACCATTCAGGTGAACACTTAATCAAACTAACTATGCTTGCTCTTTTTTCCAAGAAGCACTCACCGTTAAGGAGTTGCTGGCATACATCTTTTGTTATTCCATCTGGAACGAACCTTAAGCGTCTCCACCAAAGAATGGAGATCGGCTTTATTATTTCTTTCTTCTCAATTGCATATGCTCTGGTGCCTTGAATGGTATCTTACCTACTTCATATGCATTGCTTACATCCACGATGCTCTGAAACATTGACTCCTCACGAAACACAATGCAAGTGTGATCGTTATATCTTGCAACTGCTGTGTTCTGGGGACTTTGCTGCTCACCCACTACACCTTTCATGAATCTGTAGAAATGAGTTCTCTTTGCTATATACTCAAGTGTAGGTCTCCTTGAGGTTTTGTTAATCTGATATAGTGCCGAATTCAACAAGTGTGGCAAATTTCCTTTTCATCCCTCATCAAGGGCGATCTTGAAAGCTTCACAAAAGCGTTGCTCATCAATGGGCCCAAACCTAATTTTTGCTAGCATATATCTCTTCTCGATGTCACTCCTCTCCAAGAACCTAATTTTTGCTAGCATATATCTCTTCTCGATGTCACTCCTGTATCTAGTCTGGTACAAGCCCTCTGCATGAACAAAGTCACTCTCTTTGAAATCTTCAAGGGCTTTGAGAAAAACTATGCACTTTTGAAATGTGACCTCACTCAATGCAGGATCATCTTCTGGAAGTCTCTTGAATGTCATAGGACGGAGAATGATATTACTTGAAAGTGGTGTTTTAGCTTTCCTTGTATCTTCATACAATTTATGTGCAAAATGCTTATCCAAGTTTTGTTGATTTGTGAACAAGGAAGCTAGATAATAAGTATTGTAGCCATGCTGAATGGCAATAATCCCCAAACATATCCCTCGTCATCAGGTGAATGTAAGTCAGTGGGCACACTTATAAAAAAATATGTATGTACATCTTCTTCATGTGGATCCTCTTCATCATCACTATCCAACTCCTTGCCTATTTCTAAATAAGCTACACTCGAACGATTTGCACATGGAGCTGGAGTTCTTTTGGCTCTCTTTCTTGGAATAGTCATGAAAGTCAAACTTGCCCTAGGATGACCTATTCGCATTCATGTAGTTACAACGATAGATGGTGTGTAACTACAGCCATAGATGGTGTAGTTACAGCTGTAGATGGTGTAACTACAACCGTAGATATTGTAGTTACTGCCAAAGATGTTATTAAGGATACAACCTTAGAGTGAGATGGTGCCAATGGCACACTATCCCATACTTTTCTTAGTGATTCCAAGACATTAAGAAATTTAGGTGATCCTTGAATTGAATCTGGTATAGCCTTCAAAAAGTACTTCTTAGTCGCTAACTCGTACCTTATATACCAGATCTTCATCCTTTCTATGATTGCACACAACTTCCATCAAACTAATATCTTCAATAGTTATTCGTGTGACAATGCCAGCATTTTGTATTGTCTCTACACTATATGTAGAGCTTGACACTCTCTTTGCCATGTGATCACCTTGTAGCACTTTGAACTTCTTTTCAAAAAATACCAACCATGATTGAGAAATTTGATATTGACTTTTGGAGCATCAGACTTTGCCATGATTTCTACACTACTTTACTAACTTTAAACTAACTTTTAATTATATGCTTTGTTTAAATTCTATACATAAATCAAAATTTTTACTTAAAATTTTCTACTTAAAATATCATTAAAATTTAGCTTTATTTTAAACTAAGACAACTTTTTTTAATTTTTAAATAAAAATTGAGTAAATGTTTATTTTTTTATAATATAAAATCAAAAATTTTAAAAATGTATTTGTTTTAATTTTTGAAAGTAAAATGTAATATAATTTTAAAAGTAAAATTTAATCAATTTCTCTTTAATTTTCAAAGAAAAATATAATAAATGCATAAATATAAAATTATTTTTAAAATATACTTTTTTAAATTTTGGAAAAAAAATGTAATCTAAATTAAAATTTTGTTAATAACATTTAATCACTTTTTTCTTTAATTTTTAAAGAAACATATAATAAAAAGATGTACTCTTTTAAAAAATAAATGTACTTTCTTTAAATAAATATTTACTTTAGAAATTTAAAGTAAATGTTAATATAAATTAAAATTTTAAAAATAAAATTTAATTTTAACATAAATTAATTCTTTTAAATAAAATTTACTTTTTTGAAATAAATTAACTCCTAACCCCCCTACCCTGCGGCTAACCCCCCAACCCCCCCTAGCTAGCCCACTCTAACCCCCCTAACCCTACCCACTCCACTACTGCTACCCCTCTTACCCGACCCACCAACTAAATGCCCTAACCCCCCTACATGGCCCTACCCCCTATCTGGCCCTACCCCCCTACGCGGCCCTACCCCTACCCCCCCTATGCGACCCTACCCCTACCCTCTCTAGTCAGCCCTACCCCTACCCCTACCACCCTGTGTGGTCCTACCGCTACCCCCCTATGTGGCCATACCCCTACCCTCCCTACCCAGCCCCGACAAAATATGAAGAGGGGAGAGGAGAAGAGTGGAGATGAGGAGAGAGATCACACCACAAATGACTAACTGTGCACTAGATTTAGTTGAAAATGTAGAATATATACAAACCCATTTAGGGTTAGGGTTAGGGCATCTAACCCTTTCCTTTATAGCACTCTATAAGTGTTAGTGCTATTCACATATGATCACATGATGGTGCTATGCACATATGATCACATGATATTGAGCGTGATCTCTCAACACTTTCCCTCAAGATCAACATCATGAAGTAGGCCTTCCCTCAAGATGATGATTCTGGGGAATCAAAGAAGGACTGAACATTACATTCCATCACACCCCTTTAATAGGAATGTCCTTCCTCTACGTCAAACCAAGAGCTAGTCGGTGTTTCTCGAAAAGCTCTTTACCGAGTGGTTTGGTAGAGATGTCTGCAACATTTTCTTTGCTATCAAAATGCTGCAGTATGATGTCACCGAGTAACACTCTCTCTCTCATAAAGTGTTCTCTGACATCAATGTGCTTTGTCCTGGAGTGATATATTGGATTCTTGGCCAATGCTTGAGCTGATTGATTATCACAGTATATTGTTGTTGGCTTTGACTCATCAAAGTAATCTGTTTCTAAAAATAGTCTTCTAAGCCATATAGCCTCACATGCACCTGTAGTGAGTGCTCTGTATTTTGATTCAGCCGAAGAGAAAAAAAAATGGGCTGTTTGTTTGGCAACCATGATATAGCACCTTGACCAAGGAAAAATGCATATCCCTGTGTCGATCTCCTGGTCTCATGATCTTCGGCATAGTCTCACTATCATAGTATCCATGCAACCTTTAATGACTTCCTCTGTATTCTATTCCAAACTATCTTGTACCTATAATGTATCGGAAGACTCTTCTGGCTGCATTTCAATGAGACTGTTATGGATTTCCCATAAACTGTGCAAGTGAACTTACTGCATAACAAATATCTGGCCATGTGATAGTCAGATATATAAGAGATCCAATGAGCTGCCTATAGTACCTGTCATTGACTATAGGCTTTTTTGAATCTTTAGTAAGTTTCAAACTCTGTTCCATGGGAGTGGCTGCAATCTTGCAATCTACCATATGAAACTTCTTCAGGAGACTGTCACCATACTTGAGCTGACTCATGAAGGTGCTCCGAGTCTAAATCTCTCCAGAGTCTAAATCTCTCCAGAACTCAATACCAAGATAATAGTGCATAAATCCAAGATCTTTCATGTCGAACTCTGCAGAGATAAGTCTTGTTTTAGCTTTCTGATGAAGCTATCCTTGCTTCCGGTCACAATCAGATCATCTACGTACAAAAGTGCAATAGTAATGTCTTCCCCTTGAACTTTGTAGTAGAGAGTATGATCTGCATTGGATTTCATGTATCCCAGATCAGTAAAATACTTGTTGATTCTACTGTACCAACTTTTGGGTGCTTGCTTTAAGTCGTAGAGACTCTTCTTGAGATGGCAAACCTTATTCTCCTTTCCTGGTTCAACATAACCTGTTGGTTGTTGCATGTAGACTTCCTTGTCTAGATAAACATTGAGAAATGCATTCTTGACATTGAGCTGGTACACATTCCATTTGCTGAGTGTCACTAGTGATATCAAGAACCGTATGAAGTCCATCTTTGCTATTGGAGCATAAGTCTCATCATAATCTTGGCCATATTGCTGTGCAAATCCTTTTGCAACTAGTCCAGCTTTGTATCTTTGAATACTTCCATCTCGATTGTACTTTGCTTTGTATACCCATTTGTTTGCTATGGCCTTCTTTCTTGGTGGAAGGTCACATAATTCCCAAGTATTATTCTTATACAAAGCATCCATTTCTTCATTCATAGAAGTTTGCCATTCTAGCTTGTCTACTGCATCTTCGAAGTACACTGGCTCTTTTGTAGCCATGATGGTAGTCATAAGAGCATAGTTGGTGGTTCCAACCTGAATTGGTTTGCCTTTCTGAGCATATGTCAATCTAGCTAGAGGTCTATCGACTAATTGCTTAAAGCAAATGATTGGCTACTTCCCATTGTCATTATACCAAAGAAGAATGATAATTTATAAACTACAAGCCTATATTGATTATGAGTAGATGATTAAAGAGACCTTCCCACTGTCATTCACAAACACAATCCATGACAAGTAGTGGGCCATGATATGTATTCATTCATGGATGGGTATACTAAATACAACTTGATCACCTTGGTTGAATAGGACTAGGAGAAGATGACCTTCATCACCGAGTGGGGGGAATACTCAAGCTAAGTAATGCCATTTGGGTTGAAATACACACCGGAAATGTTTCAACACTTCATGATTGAAATGTTCCAAGAGTACATTGATAAATGCCTTGCATCTTCCCAGACAATTTCTCAGTCTACAATGTGAAAAACCCATTTGTAGTACTATTCTTGAAATGTCCCTAGGGAGGCACGAATTTGCCTTAAATCCATATAGGTATGTTTTTTGTGTGTTATTTGAAGTGTTATTGGGTCACACCATCTCAGCAAAGGCATCATTATCGAACATTAAAAAATGATGCCATATAAAAGATGATCAAGCAGGACAATATCAAGCAAGTGCACTCATTTGTGGGGTACTGCAATTTTTATCAAGAATTTACCAAGAAATTTGCAAGTGGCATCGACCTACTTCATCAACCTACGAGTCGAAAATGAATTTCAAGTAGAACAAAGGTCAAAGCAAGGCGTTGTGAGCCTTGCAAGAAATGTGAGTGAAGCAATAGCCCTTCAGAAAGCCAACTAGAATGTGATTTACCACGTGCATGTTGATGGGTCATGGATGGCCACCATCAGAGAACACCATCACACCAATGAGTCACAAAAAGGACACCATCACTCAGGATTTGTCCAAGTAAATCTTGTCATCCTAGTTTAATAAGAATTTAAGGCACATACTCACAAGCAAGACATGCCTTGAAGCAGGTAGTACCTACCATCAAGAATGTCATGTAGCTAGCTTACTATATAAGGATAGAGGGCCCTAGGTTCTAGGGTCCATGAGTTTTGCAATCGAGGCCACTAGTGTGTGTGGAGTGCAATTAGAGAACGATTGTAATCTAGCCATGAATCAAAGTGTGAACCATGTCAGTCCAAATACCCGTGAACACCTGTGATGGGTGTATTTGGGTGCCATCCCAGGCCTCTGTACATCTGGCTCACCAAATGTGCCAAGAGGAAATGCTAGCCAAAATCTCCCAAGAGGTGTCCACTGAAGCATGAGAAGCTCTGAACGGACTAAGTGGTACATCCTAAAGAGAGCAAGGCTCTATCACCTGCTAGCAGACCGAGAGTGCCCAAGAAGAAGGCTCACCCTCATAAAACACCCGGGGCCCAGTAAGGGATAACCATGCGACTAAGACCCAAGTCATGAAGAAAGGGGAAGTATGAAAAATGTTGAGTATCCGAGCAACCCCTTTCCAAATAGTCCTCGCCTAGTTGCAGTCCCAAAGGCAATGTCGCACTGACTCCTCTACAGAATGACAGCGAGGGCAAGTGGGATCAGCCCCAAATCATGATCTCCACAGGTTCACTGCAATCCCTCCATGAATAGAAAGCCAAAAGAAAAGAGTGATCTTTCTATTTTTGAGGGATTTCCAGAGCCTCCTCTAGAAATTCCTATGCAAATCTACGATGATGAAGAAGCTGTTCCAACCCCTACTGCTCAGTTGAAATCTCCTGGCATTACCAACTATGAAACGAAAGAAGGGAATCCCCCTCTCTCGGTGCCCATGATCTATCTAGTCCCACTCTCCTGGGTCCCACTGCGAGCACCTGATAGGTGCACCTCCATATAACCACAATCTCCAAGATCCGAGGGCCAAGAGCAGAGGGTCGGGGTCTATGTACCACTGCAAGCCCGCTCCAGGGTCCACAAAACCAACAATCCTGACAGGCTGAAAGGCAACCTCTAGAAGAATATCATCCGTGGATCTAGAGAGTATACCGTCATTCCCAACGTCAAAGACCAGTGCATCTTCCCCGAGACCTCGATAGGTGACAATGGAAGGTTTGGGTATAAAAGGTACAAGAAGAAGGGACAAAATCATCTGAGGCTTTCTTCACCATGGTTTTCTGATGCTATGAGATGTGCTTAGGGTATATTAAATAGTCATAAGTCTCAAACCATTGCAAACATAGGCAATTAGCAACACAAGCTAAATGAATGCTTGGTTAATAGGAATCTTTTAACAGTTCTAGTGTGTGTTTATAAATCGTATGAATGACATCTTGCCATTCACATGGTATTTTTTAACTTGTATACCATGAAAAATCATAGGAAGAAGAATTGAGTTATTACTTGGCCCTCTAAGGTGATAGTTAGGCCTAGCATTAAGCCTTAGAGAATTATCCTAGACATTCCAATGTTTGAGGTATGCTCATTTTCTATACACATACAATCCATGGCATGGTTTGGCATATTCTATGCTACATGGGTTTATGATGTAAAAATATTTTCAAGGAGATACACAAAACATACACCATATTTATGGAGCATTTGGAGGCTTGTGAATCTAATACAAAAGTGCCACATGAGGCACTTCCCACCAAGGTGGTCAAGACTTGCTTTCATACTATATGATATTGCGACATCCATAACAAGTGGACTTGTGCTTTGAAGCCTGCGGTCCCATAGTAAAGTCTCCAACTACCTCTTCAAGAGGCCAAACTGCCACATGGACTATCGAGTTGCTATCATGCAACTTAGTATTTCTCAAAGAAGCTAGCCATATCTTGGTGAGGTGATTGGCAACCAGTAATTAGACTTAAATTATTCATCGAAACTATAGCATTGCATCATGATTATTCAGTATAACACATAAATAAGGATAAGAAGCATCAAAACCTATGATAGCACACTCACCGTGCCTCCATAATGTTGAAATTACTCCCGTGAGCAATTTGGTAGCAATCCTGTGGTCATGGATCCCTTGCCACAGTAAGAGCGGCTCACAGTCATTACTACAGCATGCTCTTACGGTTTTATAGGTATCCGAGCAGAAAACCACGAGCAGAGGAGTTCGAGCGAGCCTTTTTGCGACATGTTCCTATGTATATTCATTAAAGGAATCATATTGGAACACTATTACGGTGGCATATGTTAAATACCAACTATATTTATTCAATTCTAACAGTACAAACTTACATGTATAGTATTTAAAGAAAATGTTAAAACAGGTCAAGGTCATTTGCAACCCCCCTAGAATGATACACTATCTTTCAAAACATTCATATGTTTAAATTCATTATTTTTTTTCTCTATTCTCCTCACACCCAAAGTAGACTGTTCAACTAAGTTGGCCACTCATGTATGTGATTCCATCCATGAACAAGGTTTGAACATATTGCACAAAACTTTTACCAGATGAAGTTTTTCCCAATATATTCCTAACCAAAAAAACATTAAATCCAGATCATGAATCCATGGTTCCACACTAAAAATTATAACCCACAAGCGTAATTTAAATTCTGAATTTCAATGAACCAATCCAACCAATAAATCTACATGTGCACTTCAGCTTGCTCATCCTGCCAAGTGATATTTTACAAACCACATGCAATAAGTTTACCACATGCAAGTAATATAACAAGTAAGAGGGACAACGTATGAAGGAAAAGGAATGCATATCATAGAATCTTACATTAAATAATGCCAACCAATAAAATAGAAGCTCAAGATTGTTTCCAAAAGCCAAAACAATTTGTACCTCGAATGTAGATTTTACTTGCACATTAATAAACTAGAGTGCACCCAAAAAAAGTTTTCCAATCCATTGTCTCAGACGCATAATGTCACAAAATTTCAAAATCAAAACAAGAGCCAAAAATAAATATCGTGTATGTGAGATAGCACCAATGTCTAGTAGACCATAAAGCATAACCATAAACTAATTCTCATCAGCGGAGTCATCCACAAATAAAGTCCGTCATCTCCTCTTCTCCCTCAACTCATAGTTATATGATTTGTCGTTCCTTTCCATGTGCAGGGCCATATTCTCTACGTAAGTTGGCAATTCACTTCAAAATGAAACTCTAGAACTCCCTTACATGCGTAAATGAAAGGTATTCATTCAAAATAAAGAACAACATTTTTTACTCACTAGTCCAATGGCACAGCAACATTGATTTCTTCCTCCTCAGCATCGACGTCCATGAGCGCTGCTGTATAGACGATCCCATACCCGCATAAATAGCATCCACCACTCTTGGAAGTAGTCCAATACATATCTCTGGGTCATTGTCTATTGCCAAGCAAGGGTGACCAAAGTGGAGTGCAGCCCTCAATCCTGGTCCTGTCCCTGCCCCCATCTCAAGAATGGAACCATTTAGAGGACACAACATCTCCAAGAACATAAGTATGAATGCAGGACTCTTCTCAAGAGATCCACGCCATGCACCTCCCTTGCCAACTCTTTTGGAACGATGGATTGAAGGCAAGTAATGTGGAAGCAAGTTGCCATCTAAACTCATCCTCATCTTGGAGGCCACACCCTTTGCTGATTGCATGTTAAATGTGGGTCTTTGTCCTATCCTCCTCATAGCCATAGCATGGAAAACATAAGACTATTCAAAAAAGCATGAGTCAATTTCTATGTGATTTATGATACAGAAGTAGAAGCAAACATACATCTAAAGACTCACCTTCACACCACAATCCCAAGTGTGTCTGAAATGCCTTGAGGTTCCATGCTTTGTACTATCCATCTGCTTGAAACAAAACAATATGTACCAGAATCAAAGACCCTAGCCTATAACCCACAAGACTTCATGAAGTGTTCAACACAAATAAATTTACATGCAAGCCACCTCCATTTTTAATCTTACTGCATAGCGCTCCATAGTAGGCAGAGTAGATGGAGAACAGAAAACCAAAGTCCACCCATTGTCATCCATCACAACTACAACAATGGCCAAGGAAGAGGAGATGTGATCTCCTGTGATAACATTCCAAGGTGGAACCTCTCCTTCACCACCTATAGCATACCTTGTGGGAAGATCCACAATGCAACAGTCCACACTCCATGTGCATTGTTTAGAGTTTCGTTTCTTCCCTTGTTGGTGTAGAAGTGCAAAAAAATCGCGTAACTCTTGATATCCATCTGCAAGCTATGATTGCACTATCTCTTTGCCCAATTTGGTGTAGTCAAACTTCCATACCCTTACCCAACTCCTAGATATGAGGGGATGTTTCCAACGTGGCAAAAAAGACTGTGGAACCCAAATAAATTCAATGGAGAAAGGCTTTCTCACTATCCCAAAGTCATTAACTTCCAGAGTATCTGCAAACGTAATGCATATCAAATGACAATACTAGACTAAAAGGAATTGGAAAACTTCAACAAAGATGTTTTAGCTTACCATCTCCATCCAAGTTGGTAAGTTACAACAGTCTACATCTAGTTGCACATTAGGAAAAAAGGGAGCTCATTTTGGGGCCTTTTAGAAGAGAGAGAAAATAGGCTCTCAACTAATCAGGAGTGGGCCAACGTAACGTTGAAAATTCAACAAAAGACGATGAAAATAAGAAAAAGAAATAGTACTATACGTTCGTAGAAGCATGTCACATTGATGAGGTGATCTAATTTGAATCTTTTAAAAATTTATTTTATGTGCAGAATTTGGTGATTCTGACACTGCAGACACGTCCGGAATGGCCCAAAACCCCAAAAACGGCACTGGAAACGCTGGAATCGGACATCCGGAGGCCCGGAAACAGCCAAAAAAGGCCGAAAAGTGGGATTTGCAGCAAAACGCGATCTGGCATCTTTTCGGCCTTTTTTGGTCATTTCCGGGCCTCCGGATGTCCGATTCTAGCGTTTCCAGTGCCGTTTTCAGGGTTTTGGGTTGTTCCGGATGCGTCTGTAGTGTCAGAATCACCAAATTTTGCACAAAAAAGTGTTGCTCTTATATGAACATTGAATGTAAAGCATGTGAAAGAATATATTTATTCCTTTTCACACTGACATTTCTCATGCAAGTATCCATATTTTCTTGCTTTTGTAGAGAGAGAAAAGAGAAAATAGTGAATTTCTTACAGGGCCCCAAAATGAGCTCCCTTTTTTCCTAATGGATGTCTACAAAAGAATATACTTGCACATATCCATGTGGTTGATACACCAAGAATTACCATCCAAGTGATCTTCAACATGCTTGATGTTAGAGATACAAGGTCTCTCTTCAAAGACAAGCACTACGAGGAGCTAGCATTACGACAAAAGGCAATGCAACCAACAATCTTTCTAAAACAGCATCCTAAAGACATCTACACATACAACTCCAATATTAAACTCTCTAAACTTTGGGGAACAAATACAAACATATAATTTATACTAAATCCCCATGGAGTTGCCGCATATTGCACCTCATACATGGCTAAAGCAAATAAAGCAACAACCAAAACAGTGCAAAGTGCACTCTCCCAATGCATTAGAGCAGGAGCACCAGCAAACAAAAGGGTGTGATGAATGGGTAATGCAATATTAAACACACAACACGTAAGCGCTCAAGAAGCAATTTACCTTGCACTCTCACTGCCCTTAACAAGTAGCATTGGAGAGTTCCAATACATCAACACAAGCATTCTAGAAGAACGTACAATCCAGTTAAAGTGTCGAGCTAAACAGGAAAAAATGAACCCATAAAGCCTATAGATTTTTTGCGATGACATCATTACAAAATATAAGAGAACCTTGCAGAGTACTATAGCAAGTACACAACAACTTCAACAAACAAAAAAAGATGAAAAAAAAATCATACGATTTAATAACTACAATGAGGCAAGGGATCCATAAAATTACTATGAAGAAAAATGTATGTTGTACTTTCCGTTCACACGTACAGAACATACAACTGGCATGACTTAAAAATGTCCAACAAAGATGCAATTGACTGAAACATGAACAAGTTCAACACAAAAATAGTTCCATTGCAGGAACATACAAGAGCACACAACGATGATAGCACATCCTCTAACTCAACAAGCAAGCAAGGCGAACGTGACCAATATGACATAGGCCTAGACATGCCAATAACTCCTAAGGATAATGTCACACCTTCAAAACAAGAGAAAAAGCACTAGAGAAGGACAAACAAACAGTACTACACATTGTTTAGAAAGCTCAATAGTGAGCAACGCATGATTATCGATGACATCTTATTGAAAAAATGGAGAAACAAAAAAGAAAAAATCAAAATCATCCTTTCGGGCAATACAAGCACAAGGAAAACTTTTACACTCTTACTTCTAGTTGAAGCACTTATTCGCCACTACTCGCACAATAAAACATCAGATGGCCAAAAAACAAGAGCCCTTCTCCTAGCATACACTGGAAAAGCAGCATACAACATAGGATGAAATACAATACATTCTCTACTTCACTTGCCTCTTATCATCACAAAATACACAGCTTAACACCAGACAAATTGCAAACACTCTCAATAATGTATGCAGAACTTGGTTTGCTAGTTATTGACGAAATCTCTCTTGTTGGGAAAACAACATTCGCAACAATTGACATGCGAATGCGTGAAATTAAACATAATCACTTGGAACCATTTGGAGGGGTAGATGTTATACTCTGTGGTGACCTGTGCCAAGCAAGCCCCACCAAGGATAGCTGGATATTCTTCGAGAAGACACAAGGCTTAACACCATCCAACTCAATCTGTAGAGACCATATACAGTACTACGAGCTGTTGGAGCCAATGTAGCAAGAGAACCAAAACTTCCTTGACATCCTTAACTGCATACAAATAGGGACAACTCTAAGCATGACATACACATTCTAAACAAACTATATGGATGCAAACTGGCACAAAAATAGTTTTTACCTCACCTATTCTACACAAACGCCCTTAAGGACAAACATAACAATGAAATCTTTAATATCCCAAAAGGAGAACCTCACCTTCTAAATGCGAGTGACAAAAGACACAAGTCATGCAACAAAACAATAAAAGTACCAAAAGACCCCATGTGCACCACTGGATGACATTCACAGCTACGACTTAAAGTTGGAATGATTGTAGAAATATGTTCTGGTAACTTGGACATACTAGATGGACTAGTAAATGGTCTCGATGGTGTATTTATAGATTCTAAAATAACTAACAAAAAAGAGAATAATATGGATACAATTTCAAAATCCAAAAGTTGGAACAAACACCCGATACAACAACAAAGAACTATATGAAGAAGAAACATCGAGAACATGGACCCCAATTCGACACATTCAAAGGGAGTTCCAAATTGGGAAAAACCAACTAAACACCATAATAAGATCACAATTTCCAATCCAACCCACAACTGCAAGAACAATGCATCGATCATAAGGATTATCCATGGATTCTCTCGCATTTGATCCAACAAACGTACAAACACACAGTCTTTTATACATCGCTTTATCAAGAGTACGTGACCCAAGAAACTTATACTTGATAAACATGCTACAATCCAATCAAGTAAAAGTTGATAAACAGGTACTCAAAGAAATAGAGAGGCTCAAACAACAATGTAAATGGGAATTCAAACAAATTAACTTTGCCACATTGGAACAAAATAAAATGAACATTCAAACACTAAACACATCATCATTCATTCCACACAAATAAGACATTATGACAACTAAGAGTGTAATAGCAGCAACAATCTTATGCTGGCAATAATTGCATACAAAAGATACATACCACATTGACATTGCAAGGTATAAAAGCATTAAAAGACAAGGAAGACATGGACTCGCAACATACTATACACAAGAAATACATCTACAAGATGATGTACATCTACACAAAGAAGGAACAGAAGCCTTACTCACAATATTTACAACTAAGGAAATGCAAAAGATTGAAACTATAAACACATACAAGGCACCAACAATGAAATTAAACACACGGATACAGACATTGCATATCTTACACAAAAACATACCACCGAAAACAACGACATACATATTGGGTGATTTTAATATCGACTCACAAAAAAAAAAAAAAATCTTACAATGTTACAACAATTCATGTCACAAAAAAACATGAAACAATTAATATATGAACCAACAATTGTGTATGGATCATCGATAGATCACATTTAGACACACAAAGACTTGAGAGAAATTTCAGGCACAAACTATGCGCACTGATCCGACGATTCCCTACTTTACACTACAATTTCAACCAAAGGGCAAGCCTGGTGAATATAATTCACCTTGTTTCTTTCCTCTTATCACCATGATCTTAGTTTCCCTCCAAGAAACATACAATCTTGGCCCTGGATCTTTCAACATATTCCCAAGGAATGCATGATTTCGTGAGATCACTGTGCAAAACAGATAGATGAACACCCACCATGTGAGTGATTTTAAGAGGAGGAATTCATCACCTTTGTGGCACGTGCCTCAGAGCCTTCTCATCACTCAAACAAAATCAAGATGGGCTCATGAAGCTGAATATCTTCATTAGGGTGAGCTTCTAGCTTACAGTGTAGAATCGCATTGTAATATGAGGGCAAAGTGCATGCAACCAATTGGGGAAGAGAACCAAGTGGACAACAACAACCCCGACTTTGTTTGGGTAAGTACATTGCTCAAATTAGGTTTTCCCTAACCCTTGATGCGTGTAAAGTTCTTATCCCCTTTGAATCTGGGAGAACTAGCATACTATCAATCATGGGAGAACCCATTAACTTTGTATCTGAGTAGGCTTGTTACTTCTTTAACGTGTTTTGTATCAATGTGTCTAGCTCCTCAAGTCATCCTTTACCTACACTTTTTGGCTCATGGCTTGCTACTACTATGTAAGCAAAAAGTGTGAGTGAAACATAACTAATTTTAATCATTCATCATTCACAAGCTGCCTTTCTCCATCAACTTGCTCTTACACTCCCTCATCAGCCTCCTCATCCTGATCATCATCTACCTCTAGAAGTAGTGAGAGCAACCTCATATAGCATATGCTGGCCATGGCCTCAGCATCCCAAAGCCAATGAGGGGCACTCGTGAATGTTACCACATAATAATTTGCTTTTATGACCTTCACATGTGTAGAAGGGAGACCAGTGCATTTCGATGAAGGCTTTCTACATCTCAAGAAAGTCTCTTAGAATGTGGATATGTCGAGTGTTTACAAGGCCTAATTAGTTATTGCCGGGAGATTTTCAAGTAATAGCTATCAAATTGAGGTTGTGATATAGCATTCAGTTCAATGTTTTGTTCAAGCAACTTTAGCATCATAGCTGTCGGCTTTTGCTAGCTGGTGCTAACAGTTTAGTCATTATGTGTAGAATTGAAGCTTTGAAAGATGAGGCGCTCATCAAAATGATTAACTACTCTAAGAAAACCCTTGTTGCAAGATGAAAATTTATTATATTCCTTGTATTTTCTATGAGTTGTGCATGGTCATTATGCCACATAAATAGTTTTACATGTCGGCCTCTTACGTTGGGAAGAGGAGTTAAGGTATTGGTGTTCATGTGGCAAGGATTAGTCTAAAATTCTCTTGGCTATTTGTTTGCTATGGTATTCAAAGTTGGTAGGTAGCAAGCTAGAACCATTCCTAGTTTTTATAGCTCTTGGAAAGGTAGCACACCACCTCTCCAACCACGCTCTGTGTGGCTATATAATATTATATAAATAAACTTATACGAATTTATATATATTTAATACTAAGTTACTATACTCGAATATCCAATCTCAGTTCTATCTTACTTTATTTTTACTCCTTTCCAAGAATTAACGTTGAGATAGTAAAAGCAAGTGCTAAAAAAGAAGAAGGAACGATCGTCTTTTATTATAGAAAACACAAAATGTTCAAAATTGTAGATCGCTACTAGGGGCGAATTGCCCACAACCAATGCCAACTTGGCAGATAACCTCCCAACCCACTTGCAAAACTATACTCAACTCAGACAAGAAGGACCCCACTAGAGAGTCTCTCCTAGTCACCAACTTAGCCAAATCTGCCAGATTGGTTTTGGCTAAAGCAACTACTGCACTCTTGCTGAACCCCAAGCCCACACCTTTGCTGCAAAACACCATTTCATTCCTAACCTCCCAGATTGCCAATAAACGTGCACTCCTAACAAAGTGCCAACACGGCTACAAAGTAGATGGCAAGCCTTCAATATATCCCAGTAGCATAAGCCTTCTGTATATCGCAGTAGATGGCAAGCCTTCAGTATATCCCAGTAGCATAAGCCGTCAATTTGCTCAAACACAGAACCTTCCCATCATCCCAACATTCATGACTACAACCACCATCCATAACCCCAGTCTCCTCGGAACATGACACGCCCACCCCAGATACATGACATCTTCAACCCATCTTCCTCAGAGAGGGCAGTAAGGATTCAACTTAGCTCACTTTCCCATCCTACCTCTAAGGGGCAAGTCCAAGCAAGAAAACCAACTTTCCCCATCATCCCTCCCCTCCAGAACTAAGCAAATCTCTGCATTGGAACGTTTCAACTTCCATTTCTCACTCAACTTTGGCACCAACGACAACCTCACCGTAAGATTCCTATAAATAGCTCTTGTAGTAATCTTTATAAGTCCAACCCATTCAAATCCCTTAAAAAAGGCTTGCATGCCCCCTAAGACCAAATTTTCCCTTCCATCTCTTAGCATGCTACATGTCTTCCATGCATCCACAACTCCTGCTACCAAATCCGACCCATTAATCTTCAAATGGAACCAAAAGCAAAGCTCAATCCATATATTTCCAACAACCCACACCCCTACCTTTTGCTTTGATAGTGAAACACGGCATTGCATTCAAACATCCTAGGCAACCACTTAACTAGGAAAGCAACATTCCTCAAATCCACATCCAGGTTTCCCACCCCCCCTGCACCCTTGGGAGCTTTCATGTCTTCCCATGAGACACAGTGTCATTTTCTCCTTCCCCTCTCTTTGGCCCATTTGATTTTCTATCTCTTGCCAATGTTTTTTTTTTGAACCTCTACAAAGTAGCCAACCAAGTACATGGTGGAAACTGCCAACACATTTTTGACAATCAACACCCTTGCATTCCATCCCAACATTGCTCGATGTCAGGCTCAATTGTTAGCCATAATCTTGTCCTTGAATTAAAAAAACCTTTGTATTAAGGTTACTCCCATCCCAATCGGAGACCTCAAGTACCTCTCTACCACCCCTCTATCTATCCATTTCATCAACTAGGCATTCAACTAGTTAGGTCTAATTCCCGAGTCCTAAGGCCAAAAGCTTTAGGCTAGCTGTAAACTGACCTTGATGCTTTAGGCTAGCTATAGACTGACCTTGATGCCATAGAGAACACTTGCAATATATCATACAACTTTTGAATACTCCCTTGATCCTCCTCTATTATAGAGATCATATCATTTGCAAACAATTGAGTACATAACTGCTCTCCGGAAGGCCTCTAATGGACCCTTCCCTCACAACCATCTTTATCATAGTTAGGGGTACTATGCATATTGCAAACAATAGGGGACTAATGGATGCCCTTGTCTCACCAACATGTAGAGCTGGCATTGCCCCGCAGCAAACAACGGACGCATTGGCAAATAGCACATTCACCATTCTACAGAATTCTTTCCCAAAGCCCAATTTGAGCAAAACAACCAACATGAAGTTCCATCCTCTATCATATGCTCGATCAAAATCAAAACGAAAATTATACATTTACACCTAACAACAAAGGCATAGTCTAGCATAAACAACACATTCAGTAAAATTTCGTATATGTCCCCTGCTTTGATAAAATCCATTTTGCTCTCTGTCTACTACCTTCATGCATATATCCCTTATTCTACAAGCCATCTCCTTGGCAATCAACTTATCAACATGTTGAGCATAGAAATTGGTGGCCTCCAATCTCTTACCTTGAGCCTATTTTGTCTCTTTGGAAATAGTTTGATAAGTCCCACATTGACATCTTCAGACAAGTGCCCTCTACCCACTACCTCTTTAGCCATTTTTGTAAAGTTATTTGCCAATTCCTTTGTAAAAATGCCAATTCCTTCATAAAAACACTGGCTATGTGCCACAATTATGAAACCAAATTCCATTGTTGGTCCACATGATCAATGGCTTCCACCATTCTCTTTTCCTTTGACAGCGTCTCTTAGAGTACCTTTGCATAGAGTCAACCTATCATTCAGAATCCTCTTATCCCTTCTAACTCTTTGCTTTGATTCCTTTGAACACTACATGATAGCTCTAATTGTCGCATCGCACCTTAAACATCGATTTTCCTTTCCAACACACTGTTGATCTCCACACTCTTCTCACATCTTCGCATAAGTCTTTAGCAAGCTCTTATCAAACTTAAACAAGATATAATAGAATCTCCCAACCATACTAGGAAACAAGAACGACCACTTAATTGGAATACCTAGTTAACAACAACCACCCTAGAAGTAAGAACTCCAAAAGAATAGTTCTCTCTTCTAAGTAAAACCACTCAATCTTCTAGAGTCTAACTCAATTGCATCCACCAACCCCTTACTTAACCGAAGATCCTCCCATAGTTTCGACTCTTGACCCGATATTCCTCTGGACTTTATTCACCTATCCTCACTAGACTAAGTCATATTCCAATCTCCTCCCAATGCCAATCTATCTCCTACCAAACCTATTGCACAACTCTCCCCAACACTTACACCACTCATTATAATCATTTGAGGCATTAACACACCACATTCACAATGTTTCCAACGTCAAAAACCAACACAACAATCAAGTGGCCAATGTCATCACAAAAGATCTCCTTACCAGTAAGACGTTTGTAGGTTGCCACGACAACCCCTCCCCTTCCAGCATTAACAAAGACATCAATCCTATTGACTGACATCCACACACTATCATCGTAGGATGCATTTTATTTATTGCAGACAAAGAGCGACCTGATTCCACCTTCTGATTGTAGACACACCTCTATTCTATTTGGATTTATCACACCATCCCCTTATATTTGATGACATCCTTCCCCTAACCCCACCTACACTCCTATTGAGCGAATAGCCTTGTCAGCATCACGTAGGAAGTTAAATCTATTCTCCTTGCCCCCTACACTCCTGACCATGTTCTTAATTCGCTTAGACATTCCTTTAACCGGACGTTTCTCTTGCACTTCTTCCTCCATTGGGTTCTTGGACATAGGCTTTTCCTCCAACCCTCTCTTTCTTCTGCTTGCATCTGGAAGTTCCTCACAACCATCTTTACAACCACCAAGGATTCACTAGACTTGCGCACCTCGCAAACCTCCGTAACTTCTTCAACCAACACCTCAAGGCCCTTTTCTTGGAGAGGTTCGACCCTCTTGTTTTGACACTCCACCAATACTTTACCCTTTTTACCGAGCATCTTCCAACCTACATCATCCACTTCATCGCCTCTCAGGCACTTCAAATCCGTTTTCTCACACTGCATGGTCGATGGAACTCGCTCTGCATGTGAACTTTCATCATTAGATTGACCTCCTCGAAGATTAGCACCCCTTTGCATGTCAGCATTGACCATGTTCCTTCTTTTCTTTGTCTTTGAACCACTCATTTCCTTTGAGAAATATCTATTTGACTATAGTGTCCCTCCCCGATCCTTCGGATGATCCCCTTTCTTCTAGATGATTCCATTTCTTTGCTCATAACCATTCTCATCCGACTTGGATTGCTCTCGAACATCATCAGTCTTATCATTCCTTACTAGACGTGAGTTCTCCTCCTAATTTGGACAATTGCGAGCACAGTGACCAGTTTTCAAAAAAATATAGGAAGAGTTTAGAAAGGGACCAAAAACGAACCTTCTGTGTGTACACCACCTTCTCTGATAAACGTCTCGCCTCAAAATCAGGCATCACTTTATTGCGATCCCACAAAATTGATGCTCTTTCGGCACCAAACATTTTTCGAGCTAATGTCGGCACCACTAAATCCTACCAAGGGCACTTGCCACCATGTTGAAAGATGTTCCCATCCAAGCAGGCATACCTGGAAAATCCACCCAAACTGGACACTCCCTAAACATAATTTCATCCATATTGAAAGAAGTACTCCATGGAATTGAGAGCACCACAACTCCTTGAAACACGAGAGGCCGAGCCAAAATATCGTTATGAACAACCTCACGAACGCACCATAAAAGAAAGAAACCCTTTCACATATATCTCGCCTCGTAGCCTTCCATTGGAATCTCACATTCAAATACAAGAAACTCTCGCATTCTCCCAAAGTAGGCACTCCCTATAAAATATATTGGCAAGTTTATCCACCTCAGCTCTAATCGTGCCAAAATGTATGTAACACTTTGTCGCATGCTCGAATCCGTTCTCCTTGAGATCCTGCCTAGCTGGCTCAGCTTCTCTTCGTGCGATGTCTGTACAAACAATGTCCTAGGCTTCTTCATCGGTTAAGCAGCAAACGTTTTGGCTTATGTCTTCGCATACGACACCCACTCCTCTCTGCCCCTTGACTCTTCATCCCCTTCCGCAAACTCTCCCCGACATCCCCAATCTAATCTAGCTGCATGCACCTTATTCTCAACCACGGGGGAACAGACCGCTCCACCTACTCAAAGCACACCTCACCCACCTCAACAAGCGCACTACTCATCGATTCGTAGACTACCACCTCACCCGACATCTCCTCCTGTTCACCCCTCCAGTACCTTTAGACAACTGAGGTGACTGCTTGCACATGCAAGTCCTCTCAAACACACTCAAGCTCCGAGGCACAAAAGCAAGTGTTGTTGTTTTTGCTAAACTAGACCATTGCAGGATCGTCCCACGGATCACACATATTTTGAGGATGTGTCTCACAAAGAAGTACTTCGCTATGGCTATCTCTGAATATTAAACATCATTTCCTTCCATAATCCTCTGGTTTCCCCCGCCAAAGGCCCCTCCGTCTCTCCTGTAAAAGATCATTTTCACGGATGACCTACTGTATATCAATGGCATCTTGATAAATAGAGTTGGATGAATGTCACCTAGAAAATTCAAACCATGGCGTGCACCAACCTAGCTGCCTCATTGTTAGTGTTGCCTTTGACAACGTGATACTAACACATTTTCAAAAAAGTGTCCTTTGAAGCACTTTTTGGCATGCCAAAGGCAAAAGCCTAAGGGTTTGTTTGCCTCTTTCTCTATCTATGGGGATTGTGCAAGGGTTTTAATGGGGTTTTATTGATTGGTATCATGTGGGGATACGATGGAGGGTGGTGGCCTAACCAAGGGGATTTTGCAAGGGTGGGGCTTTAAAGGGGGATTATTAATTTGAATCATGTGGGCATAGTATAGGGGATACGATTGAGGGTGGTGGCCTAACCAAGAGGAAAGTGGTAGGGTCGGATTTACACTTTAGGTAAGATAATTGTGGTAGGTTGGGGTAGAAGAAAGAGGGTTAGATTTAGGGTTCACAATAGAATGCTTAGGGTTCTCATTGCACTTAGAGGGAGCAACCATTGTAGCTCATGCCTATGGTGATTGCAGAGCTCCTTGGCTACCATGCTCTCACGCTCTCTGTGCTGCTCAATCAGTTTGCTTTCGTCTCTTGTTGCTCTGTCTCATCTCTTCCTTGCTCTTGGGCTAACGATGTTTTCTCCATTGTGGTGTGCAAGCAGCGTGCAACGGCCTATCGAAGGAGGAACACTACTCGGAACAAACCATTGCTACTCGTTAGACCACTCCAGTACCTATATCTTGCTGCCGAAGACCATCCATGCCTAAGAGCAACAAAGAGAACAAACTAGCGCACGCCACGACGAACAATGCGCCCACACCCTCAAATCCACCAACCAAAACCCAGAAACACCTACCTTCCAATACGCATACACAAGAACTACTCTGCCAACGCAACCAGAAGTGACCGCTTCCCCCGAAATACAACTCTCCGGCACCCTTTGGCATGACTAGTGAAATCTTCACTTGTTGACACATCCTATCCTGCCAATTCTTTTAAACACTCATCCGCTCCATTAACTCTTTCTATTATTGGGCGCTTTCTCTCTCTCTCTCTCTCTCACACACACGCGAAGCATTCTTCTCTCTCTCTCGCGCGCGCGCGCGCGCGCAGTGGTATGTGTTACTTTTCAAATGTCCACTTCAATCATATGGTTATTTTATCGCCTACCTGACATCGTATGTTTTGATATCTATCTCGGAGTGCAGCGAAGCGAATTGGACAGACTGCTTGCTCGAAAAGAAGCTTTCAATCAGGTGTTATCAGAGATGTCCGAGAGAAGCTAATTTTGTAGGTAGCTTGAATTTTTAAATTTGATTTGCTGAAGTGCATATATTTGCAATTTTTGAATCGATGAATTTGCAGGAACTGGCATCGTTATGTATCAGGTGAATTTCAGGAGAGAGCTGTGTTTCGAAACTTCCTCTAATGTCTGCGAGGTAATTAGTTTGTGCAGGAGTCATCTCAAGGAGAGAAGAATCCGAATTTGGAAGTTTCATGGCGCTGTATCGGTAATTACACATATTGACCTTATCAACTTCTGGCCACCGATGGCTGTGCCCAATGAAGGGATTATTGAGACGAACAATAGAAAGAGGAAGAGTCCTCAGGACGATAGAAGTTATGAAGGCTCAGGCATGGTTTGGGGAGCTAACTCCCCGTCTTTGCGCAAGAATCATACCAATAAAGACTCTGGTTCCAGCCCTTTTGGAGACTTCGGACAGTAGGCGTTCCACCATGCATTCCAGTTTTTGTAGCTGTTATCTCTTGAAGGTTTCTACAGAGCTTGCATTGAAATGAGTTTGAAACAGAGGATGTTTCCTCAAATTGTGTGTATAAGATGCAATTTTGTAAAGTTTCAAGGTACTTTTTTGGGCTGCGCAGGTACATGGCTGAAAAGCAGCGGAAGTTAAGGATTCAATTTCAAGCTGACTCATCCAACAAAGTTATAAGGTGCAAGATAACTTCTTTGTCCGATTCCGCTATGCTTGCTTTCCTCCTAATTCCCGAATGTCGCAATAGGACCGTTGTGTTTCAGTCCTGCCATTATTAGACTCAACGGTGTGTTTGTCAGTGATTTGGTAGCTGTAAATCTGAATGACGCAATCTGCTATTCGACCAATACTGTTGCTGCTGATTCTCGGACTGCAACAAAGCTATTTGAAGGCATTTCAATATTTGTAGACGGCTTCACCATACCCTCTCACCAGGTGTGCACAGCACGGTACGAGATGCCACGTCAATGAAGCTTTGCATTGCGGGATTTCATATAATGTGTTGTTTCCTACTTCGAATCTCTCTGTCTGTCAGGAGTTGCGTGCACTTATGATGAAGCATGGTGGAACATTTGAAAATTACTTTCGAAGAGATCATGTGACTCATGTTATATGCAGCACACTTCCAGAGAGCAAAATCAAAGATCCTAGGTACTATGAACTATGTGTGGATTCTTGATGGGATAGCACGTACATTGATTTTTAAGACGGGGGCTCTTTTTTTTGGTGAATGGAGAGGGGAGGACAGGTGTTCTTGTTGCAGATATTTTAGAATATCTTGATTGTTAGGTGCTTTTGTTGCAGATCTTTTAGTAGAGGCCTGCCGATTGTCAAGCCTGCGTGGGTGGTTGATTCTATTGCTGGAGGCAAAGTTTTGCCAGGTATTGAAGCTTTTGCCGGAGATGCAGGGTAGATTTCCAATGAGAGAATGATTCCCAAATATTCTATTTCAGCTTTTCAATAGCAGTGTGGCAGCATGCTTCCGTTGGTTCATTGACATGTACTTTTCTTTTGCAGTTTCATCATATTATCTAGAGCGACTAGTGCTTGATGATCCCAATCAACGTACCCTTTCTACATTTTTAGCTTCAAAGAAAGAAGGCACTCCTGAGCATTCAAACAGATTAGATGCTTTAGTGGTGAAACGAACGTTGCAACAGGATGTGCATGGTGAAAATCTGGGAACTACTTCTCACACTGTTGCACCACTTGTTGATGAAGCTGATCATTTGCAGGCATGTTCGTCACAAATACAAATTTATGGGCAAGACATCCCATCAAAATTGGAGCCATATTCAAGCGGGATGCAGGTTTTAGGTTCAAGCCATGACATAGAGGATAACATAGTGGATGTAAACTTGCGCTCACATTGCAGTTTAGGTGATGCAAATTTTGTTCGTAATTTCTTTAAGGTATTCATTAAACCTTATTTTGTTTTCTGGGGAATGGAGATTTGACTCTTTTGCCTTCAATATGGGGATGATTGCTACATGAATGTCATGTCAAACAAAAGCGAAACGATCTTATTTATTTGTGTCCACATGTCAACCCTTGCTTGCAATTTGCGCAAGGCCAATATTTTTGTCTGGTATAAAATCTGTTTTTAAAACTAAAATTTCTGTGGAGCATACCTTAAACTGTGACACCATTGCTGCTATTCTCAAGTATTTCTCTTTGCAATACGTGCCATAAGTGCCCGCGATGTTGCAAAAAAGGCAATTAGTATTAGTACGTGCGGGCATTGAGGGCCAAAAGTCTGATTAACCTAAGCGTAATCATTAATTTATATTGGCGGAAAGTCGGATCAATGTAAGTGTAATGGGTGAATTCGAGACAGCATTAATAAAGGTGATGGCAAAATCGAGAAGCAGCAATTTGTGTCCAGAATCTGCTGGACTGCCCTCCGATCGACTATACATGAGGGGAGGCAGGGGGGATGGCTGAGCAAAGAAAGAGAGGCAGAACAAGGGGAGAGCCAGGGGAGGTCGAGAAGGAGAGGCGCAAGGCAGAGCGGAGAGGCAGGCAGGGGAGGCATAGAGGAGATGTTAACATTGTGCAAATTTGTGTCTCAATGAGTGCCCCTTCAACCTCGTCCCCCCCAATCGACCCATCCCTGTCTCTGTGGTGCAGAAATGATCTGGGAAAGAGCTATGGTTGCTGCTGCTCAACGTCACACGGCAGCCAACATTCCTCCACATTAAGGCCACAATTTAGAAAAGAGTGCCTTCTCTCCTGAACGTCATGCTGGAAAGCTACGTGACCATGAACATCTCCACCCCCAAATAAATCGGGATGGAGAGATGACGGAGGCGGGCAGAGGGGGCAAGCACTGTGATTTAGTGCTTGGAATTTTCTTTTCAAAATTAGGAACCGGATGCAATTGATTCATCTGCGAATCGTTAGTAGATTGATAGATATGATTTTTTGAATTAGAGCGACCCATTAGTTAAGATCCATTAGTTAAGATCCATCAAGATATTTGGTAATTTAATTTTGCTCTTTTTTTGGGGGTTGAACAATGGATTGTTTTGCAACTTTTTGGTGTTCTGTCTCATTTATATACTGCTTATCATGCCGGTGTGTCTTGGCTAGTGTATGTGATGGTTTGTTCTTTTGAGGACAACATGCGGCTAGTTCCAAATGCTCTTTCTATTATCTCCCTTTCTTTCCCTGTACTCTTCTTCCATTGCATGCATTATATAGTGCTTATCATGTAGATGTGCCTTGGCTTGTGTATGTGATGGTTTGTTCTTTTGAGGACAACACACGGCTAATACCTTTTTCTTTTAAATGCTGCTTCTATTATCTCATCGCATGTCTCCACATGACGGTTGTAGGAGATGCTGTGTTCCACACCTTTGCTAGATTATGTGTTTTGTAAAGGCCTACATTAAAAGCTTCAAGTTCCATGAAATACTTTGTTTTTGGAGTCTGAAGCTTGCATATCATCATCTGCAGAACTCAAGGCTCCACTTTATCGGCACATGGAGAGGTCGCTATCAGAGTCGATATGGCTGCAGCAACACAGACAAGCATGAACGACATGAACAATTGAGCTCTGATTCTCGTCAGATTGATTCTGCTGTTCGTACGATCATGCATGTTGACATGGTATAGCTAACCTATAATGGAATTCAATGTCGAGGGTTTCCATGAAGTAAATTCTAAATATACTGTCTAACAGTTTGCTTAGTGTTTCCTGGGCCTTTTCAGCAAAGTAATAATTGGTCTTGTGTCCATGGAAATAGGATTGTTTTTTTGTCTCCGTTGTAGTGCGGAACAGGCCTGCATTGGCTGGAAAGCCTTTAGCGGTTTGTCATTCTGAAAAAACCGATGGTACAGCTGAAATCTCATCATCAAACTATGCGGCCCGAGCATTCGGTTTGTTCTATTCCTTTTTAATAGTACACTATTGAATGCGTATACCTGCCTTTATCTGGGAATTCTAGTTTACTTGGAATTTTCTTTCTTTCAGGGGTCAAATCTGGCATGTTTATCCGAGATGCAAAGGCTTTATGCCCTGGTCTAGAAATTGTTCCATATGATTTTGAAGCATATCAGCAGGTCTGTTTAAATATGATAAGCCAAATTAGAGGTTGGACAGTTAAAGTGAATAGAGATACATGAACATTTAAAGATATGATATGAAAGGGAGTGTGTTTTTTCAAGAATTGTAAGCCCATTTTTGAGAGGTGAAAAGAATGAAACACTGAAAGTCATACTAAGGGGGCAAGAAAGACATACTTTATTTGCTGGAAGAGCTATGCTTGAAGAATTATTCAATTTACTTTTCTAAAACTTCAGAAATTAACTTCAGAGGGAACTCTATATCATTATATCTATTTATCATCTCTTACAACGGGAAAAGAGGATCAATAAACAGCCAATTCATCTTAGGCATTCAGTGGTTGAACGTAGCTGTATGTAGCTTTTCACTATCCTGAATGCGGTTGTGTAGATCTTGGACCATCCTAAGGGTGCATATATTTCAGGGCAGCCTTCGGCTATGTCTAGCTCATTGTGCAGACACTAAAGTAGCCTTAGCAATGACAATCATGTGGCCTGTGGAAAGCCTAGGTTGTCACGGCGTTAACAGCTGTTGTAGACCCTCTGAAAGGAAGCAGTGAGAGGGTGTGCAACAGCAGCAAGAGTATGTGAGGCAGCAGCAACAAAGAATGCAGTAGCTTGTAGAGAGAGATAGCAGCTCTTGGCAACAATGCAGTAGCTCATTAGATGGTGCTAATAAAATTTGTCGCGTTGACAATAGGCATCTATGGAACTGTTAATCAAGGCCATCTTTTGGATGCCAAGCAAGACCTATTTGTTGTACAATCACGCCCAATGAGGGTTTTGACCTACCTGAAGCATGTTCAAATGCTGCTCTGCATCTCCTACTCAATATGGGTTTCGTAAGGCTTTAAGTGTAAATCCGTGCTTTGATTATATGGTAAATGATTCCAATACACGTTGTAGTAATTGAATGGAGTGATTTTAATTTAGTTTTATGTACCACAGGTTATTGTTAGTACTTGCTTGACATGAAGTTCGTTTTCTTTTCTTGATTAGGTTGAATTTGACTATTAGCCTATTTTTTTGCTTCTGGCCCATTTGATTTAAAACCCTTGGTCAGAAAGAGGACTCACTTAGTTCTTATTTTATGTCACATGCTTGAGCTAGCTTGACCCATAGTTGCAACTCTGTTTTGCTCTTTTTAAAAGGCTCTCAACATTCTCATGTACTACATCTTTGTCACATGGAGCCTGGAGGCCAAGATCATGACAACATGCAAAATCGCGATTTCCAATGTACTAATACGAAACAGCATGGTGTGTAAGGGAGGACTACCCCCTACCGGTATGTCAAACCTTTTATGTTAGTGATATATGATTGTAATACAATGATATGGTAAGTTTGGAACATGTATGGGTTCGATTCCGATGAATTGCAAGGGCCATGTGATGCTTTTGGGATCCCAGTCCAAGTCCTAAAGATGAAGTCGTAGTAATAATGGTGGTACAAAGGCTCCTAAAACTACGGAAATTTACAATGAAATAATATTGTGGGTTCTCCTCTAGTAGAGTGTTGGAAAGGTCACCTCCCCATCTGTAAGCCCCCAAATGAGGAGAGCGTGGGGGGGGGGAGACCTAGGGTAGGATGTGCCCAAAGAGAGATTACCTGGATGTGTGGATCTGGGACAGATGTGGAGCATTCATGGTTGGTGGGGTATCCCAAGGATGAAAGGCTGCATCAGGAGCAGCTCATGTGCAGGAAGATGGCGGGACACAGTGTCTTGGATCAGGCCTGGCATGAGGCACTCAGTGGACTGCAGCAGGACCCTATGAAAGGCGCGCTGACATCAGCATGTGTACGGAGCAGGGTACAAAGCTGTACGGATCTGTACAGGCTGCTGCAGGGCAGTGTACGGAAGAGGTACGGCCAGGACAAGGCGCCGGCAAAGGGCTGCAGCAAGGCGCAGTATAGTGGGGGTCTATGGGCAGGTCTATGGCTTGCAAGCAGGGCTGGCAGGTGGCAGGACAGCAGCAAAGGAGCTGGACCCTGCATGGAACAAAGGGCCAGCAAAGGGCCCTTATATAGGGCTGGTTGGGCTGAGCCAACCAGGTCGGTTGGGCCAGCCAACCTAGTCTGTCCAGTCGGCCCAGTCAGGGCAGACTGGTCGATATTTTTGCCAGGCCTCAGGGCCTATAAAAGGAGAGGCTTCAGGCCTCATTTCTCATTCAGCAGAGCAGCTTTGGAGGAGCAGATAGGAGCAGCAGATAGGGCTTCCTTGGGCCTTTTCCCAGGAGGTGAAGGAGACCTAAAGAGTGCTGCAGACTTAGCTCCAGGGAGAGGCTGAACCTAGACTGTCTTCTAGGGCAGAAGGTTGCTGAGATCATCATCACTTGGAGCAGCAGTTCGAGGAGCTGAGGGAGCAGCAGATCAGCCACTTGTGGGTCTCTATCCAGAAGGAGACAAGAGAGCTGTAGAGCTGCAGACCTAGCTCAGAGTGCTGCCCACCTAGGCTGGTGCAAAGACAGCAAGGTGGAAGGGATATGGACGGAAAGTCTACAGAAGCTCGAGGTGGAGCACGCGGGCTCGAGTCTAGAGATAGCCAGCAGATAGGAGAAGGACCTCGTGGTAAGATCAGAGGACCACATCATTGGTGGGACTCTGGATTTGTCTCTTTTGTATTGTGTCCATAGTTGTGGACGGAAATATATATTTTGGTGGTTTCTCTATCTGGTTGGTTCATTGTTTATTGATGAGTCTGCACACCTATTGTATGCACATAAGTAAAGAAGTTTGTGATTCCACACCCACACCGCACACTGTGTGAGCTCCTGGGCATTACTATAAGTCTTCAGCTGCGTGTACCCTCTGTTGGGTATTTTCTAACATAGAGAACAAATACACAGTGTCGTGAAAAATGCTGACCCTGCCCAAATTCAGCAAAAGAGAGGGCTGAGATTAGACTATTCCATCAACCATGATCAATCTTCCATATGAATGCTTCCTCAAAGTCACTTCCATCGTCACTACAGGATCCAACAATCCAAATGTAGAAAACAGCAAATCTCAAATGAAAGAATCTGTAGAATATCGTCAATTAACCTGACAGCCTAGAAGGAGTCAGTGTCCTTGTAAAGCAGCTTCTAGGTCCAAATTGCATGTAAGAGCAGCCATATGGTCTGTATTTCTTCCTTATGTTCAAGGAAACTCATCAAAATGATATTGCAGTCGAGGAGGAGCAATTCATCCACCAGAAAGTTGTATGGAGTAGTAAATCTGGAAATAGCAATTCAAAATCAAGCTAGGTTGCTCAATACTCTCTTCCTCTGAATCTGAATCCAAAGTCGTATGAGTTTATGCTTTCCCACTTGAAGTATCTTGGTTGTGTCACATTTCCCAAGAAGGTGTTGCCATTGACAGTCATAAAATCCCAAGTGATCATGACTTAGCCTATTCCCACCAACATTTCTGAGTTGAGAAGCTCGCTGGCTTATTTAGTTCAGTCATAGCTGATGCTACTTTGAATCATCCTACCTATGATAAAGAGCTCTATGCATTGCTCTAGGGACTCAAGCATTGGAGACTCTACCTTCTTGGTACAGAGGTTATTGTCCATACTGACCATCAGCCTCTGCAATATCTGAATACCCAGAGTTCCACTGGCAGCTTAGGCATGTCGAATTGGCCCCACTTAGATGCAGCAGTTCCACGTCCTTTTCAAGTACAAACCAGGTTGTCAAGACAGACAGGCAGACTCCTTCTCCACGCCCCGTTAATGCAACGTTTTCTGTTTTCAGTATGCAGATTCCAGCCTTCTCCGAGTGTCCAGCCATTTACTCCATTGACAAATATTTTACCCATGTCTGTTGGCTGATTCAGCATCCCACTTAAGGAAACATTCAGCTCTTTATGGACTACACAGTAGTATTGGTTGCTAGGAACAGGCTTAACCTGAGTGCAAGTGTTTTGGACCTGAAATGGATGCTCTTTAGCTATGCTTGATGGAGGTCACTTTCAGTAGAGATAATGCTTTGGTTTCTTTAAGAGATGGGTCACATGCAGGCAATAGTTGCTAGGTAGATGGCACATCTTGAGTACAGCCTCGTTGCTGAGTAGGTTGGGGTCAGGAATCCATTCTTGGAATGGAAGTATCCTTGGAACTCTGACTGCCTTAGTGTTTGCTGTGTTGTGATGCCAGTTCTCTTATGGAAGTCAAGTTGAGGTCTGTCAATAGGGTGAGAGATTATTGGTCATGATAGTCTTGGACAGTGGAGAAAGCTTATGTATGCTTTCCTTTTCTGCTTTGAGCAGATAGTTGGCTAATTAGGCACTATTGACAGCTGTGGGGAACCGAGTGCTGAGTGGGTTGCTAGTAACAGTTCCGGGCTGTGTGCAAGCTTCCTAGACTAGGGATGGAGACCTACTGCCAGGAGTGGTGAGAGCAGTGAACAGTAAAGGCTATGCAGGATATGTGGATGCCCAATGGGATGTGGAATGCTCCAGTTGTAAGAAGGAATGTATCCTTTATGTAGCCTGGATTTCTCACCTAATTAAAGAAATACTGAAAGGGGCGCCAAGGTTTGGGGCCAATCTGTGTCGTTGTCTTGGTGCAGGGGCACTCTAGCTCCCAATCTGCTGGTAATACTTTTGCTGAATTGTTAATGTAACAGTGTTGACTGGTTACTTGTAAGTTTTACTGCCCTTTAATTTATTGAATCAGAGGCTGCTTCAGAGGATGCATAGGTGGCTCGAATAGATGCTACGGCAAGTTGTAGTAGCTGCTGGAGCAAGGCATGTAGCAGAAATTGAAGCTGTAGCACTGTATCCAACAGAATTAGCAGCAGAGCGAGAGGCTATAGCAGGGCGTGTAGGTGAGGCTGGAGCAGGATATGCAGCAAATGCAGATGCAAATGCTGAATCTGGGAAATAGTACAGCAGCAAGATATAAAAAGTTTGACCTTTCTTGAGTAGGGTTACAGTATTGCTTGGCAGAGATGAGCAAATTTTAGTGGCAACTGTTGCTGGGCCATTGAAAGGATAGTAGTAGGAGATGCAAGTGGTTGGCAGGAAATGGCGTAGAGTGTAAGAGGGAAGTTACAACTTAGGTTTGAAGGGGACATCATTGCCGATTTCATGAAAACATGCTGCGATTATCACTAGGGATTATAAGGGAACATAATTGAGCAGATGGTGAAGATGATTGCTTTGGAGGGGAGAGAAGTCAAGCCTGCAATTTTTATCAAAAGGGAACTCGGGGCAACAAGAAGACATTAAGAGAGAGCTTACATGCAAAGGAGGACGAGAGAAATTCTTGAATAGTCATCCATATGCAAGTTAGGGTTAGCCCCATAAAAGCAAAAAACAAAAGCCTCAAATAGTTAAAATTTTGCCTAACAATTGCAAGCAAGCTAGTTATATAGACACTTGACTTATGATTGTAGGTTAAGTTAAAATAAATGTTTCGTTTAAGATTTGCTCCATGACCTCTCTAGCTTCTCATACTAGGAGTTTAGAGAATGCAATCTCAACTAAAATTGTGAACATCTTCTTACCACTACGTGAAACCGGCCTCTAATCACTCAGAGGGCAGTGGAACTAAACCTTTAATCACTTCAGCACTTATTTACAGCTCACAAAGCATATATCACAACCATTAACCATTGCATGATCACCATTTGGCATTTACCCATTTGTTCACAAAAAAAACCACTGAAAAAGGGATGGAGGATAGAATGCCCCTGCCCAACAAACATAGACAAGTGCACCCGATTGGCCCCAAACACCGTGGCGCCCCTTTCGGTATTTCTTTATATTTCACAGTGAAATGATTACAAGTTGCATCTGGGAGACCTTCCCTGCAACTGAGCACACAGTCCCAATTCACTAAGCCTTCGCAAGGCTTTCAAGCATAGAACACCATCACATAAGTGCACTTAACCCATAGGCTCAACCCAAAGGCATTCTCTTTTCCGAGTGCAATTCCATTGGCTGTCTAAATGCAATCACACTGCACCCCAGCTGCACTCTCTTTGAGTGGTTTCCAGATGGCATTCACAAAGCTTTTCAAAGCTCCAAAATAAAATCAGCAAAGTACCCAACCAAAGAATGACTCATGTAGCACTGCCTGGGCACCTGTGAGCCAAGAAAGAGGGGGCACACGAGGCCAACCAATAGCTTATGGCAAAAAGAAATTGCAGCAGCAAAATCACAACTCACCAAGCCCTAAAAACTCGAACCAAGTCCTCAATTGCCAAGAGGACGTAGTAGCCAATGCCTAATTGCATTCTCAGCCAAAGAGGAGTGCAAAGGCATGAAGAAAGAGCATTTACAAGAGCCGACCAGCAAGAACTTCACTGAAAAATGCGAAAAGAAGCACTTGTGTCGCGAAGAAATGGGACTTCTTGGGCTCAAAAGAAGCGTGCTTCAGAGAGGAATTGGAGAAGTTTCATCGCCGGAAAGTCCTCCAAAACTGAGAAAAACCAGTCAACCAGCGCGTGGGACCACTCGAAATTCAACAGAAAGCTATAGCTTTGCAAGAGGAGAGGCCCAGGAGGCGGTAGAAGCAAAAAGGTCTAGAAAAAGCCACTTTTGCAAATTTGACCAGCAAAAGAAGTGCTCAGCTCTGCCTGTTCTACCAAACGCACGGAGGGAAAAGCATATCACTACGAAGGGGAGGCAGAGGGGAAGCCATCGGGCCAAACGGAAGTCGAGGAATCCAAACGGGTGAGGAGTTATGAAGAAAAATGGAATTCAGCTGAAGGAGGCTGAAAAACCAGTCCAAAATCTGAACAAAGGGAGAAGATGAGAGAGAAAACCACACATGTGAAGTTTAAAAGGCCTAGGAAGGTCCAGGAATGGCAAAGGAGCATGTAGAAGGCACTAGAGCCACTTGGAACTCTAGGGGGGCCACTGAAGGTACATGGCCTTCTAGGGGGCCCATTAAAAATGCGACATCATCATTTCCCAACAACCATTCTTTTAATTCCTTGGAATTGCCTTTGGGCCTAGGGATTAATTACGCTTATGTGCTAGGCATCATGCCGCGTTTAATTACACATTATTAAGCCCATGCTCGTACTTTTAAAACCAAAGTTGTCACGGTCTTGTAGTATATTAAAGTACTTAGAATCTCACGCCCTCGTGACGCTACGGATTGGCAAAGTGATTGTTGAGTTTAATCTATACAATGCTCAATGTTAAAGTTGTCTTGAAACCTCACAAAGGTATCTAGGTGGCCTTTGGGCTACATCATTAGCTTTGTCTCTCTTTTGTAGTATACGAAGGTTCACCCCCAAGGCACATTGGAGATGTTGGAATTGGAAAAATGGACATTGCATTCAACTTGCACATGTTGGCAAAACAATACCCTGTGTCAACAATTCTTTTATCTCGTGAAGTGAGTTGGGAAGGTTGTTTTGCCATTAGTAGATGGAACTGATTTGTGTCTTCCAGATGCCCTTCTGTTTCCTCTTTTGATAGAAGAGGATATGCATGGCATGTTGATCAACAATTCGGTGGAGGGTGACCCAATAGTACTAGACACGATGGTTCTATAGAGCTCAAAATTCAGATCTAGCAACATCTCATCTTGTCACCACAAAAGCTAAACTTGGAGGTAACGAATGTATGAATACCGGTTTGCAGAGGGTCTCAAGGTGGTAATGCTATTGATCCGATTAGGATGTGACTCTATGAAGACAAGTAATTAGCAAACTTATTCATCGCTCGATGATAGCAACCAGATTTCATATCAAGCATGCAGTTGGCTCAGTCAATCAGTTTATGGAAAATCCTTTTCAGCATAGTTGGAAGATCCCCTTAAGAGACGGTGGATCATAAAGTTTCATATCTATGTTGGAGGTCAATGCTCCATCCTCTGTTATCCTTCATTGTCGCTTAGGTGCTCACTTGTAAGGCCCCCATACGACGATAATCCATGAGCATGAGAACATAGAAGTAAAATAGCAATAATGGATTCAATCTAATAGCTTCCCATCCCTCACTTTAGGGAGGGCAAACTTGATGGACGTAACCACCTATTGTGGAAGATCAAGGTCAACAGTCTCCTCACGTCATGGGTACTCTGGAGGGTGATCGATAGGTACTTTCCAAAACCCTAGGCAACAGGGTCAATAGCTATAATGAAGACATATGAGGCATTCCTGATGGCACATGGAGGCTATGGGGGAGTCTAGCCCATTGGAAGATCACCTTGATTTTAAGTTGACCAAGCCAACTTGTCGACTTTGCTCTGCTGGACATTTATTCAGGAACCGTTTTAATGAAGTGGAGGAGACCCAAATTGCTCGGAGTTCAGGATCATGGCATAGTAGCTGCATATCGAGTGGGGTGGGATCCAGCACGGCACCAGCCACTTATCATCAGATTCAGAGATGCTAAGGCCCGTCTCGCAGTATTACGGAGGAGATCCAGATTGAGGGACCATCCACAGATTCACATGGATGAGGACCTTACAGCTCTTCAGTGGGAGGAGCATAGACGGCTCATTGCACAGAGGGATGTTGCCCGTCGTGAGGGCAAGTGGGCCGTGATCAGAGAGGGCAGACTTTTGATAGGAGCTATGCGATCTAGACCGGCTGGAGCCCACAGTTGACGACACGAGGCCTATGGGACACGTAGCCTGCCAGATAGCTTGAGTTTCGCAGTTTGGAACTGTAATGGTTCCCTCACAGCTCAGCCTGGCAACTTACGAGAGGCCTTTTTTGATCAGGTTATCGTCTTCTTTACAGAGACCCATGAGAGCCCAGAGAGAGGCTTGCGGCAGGTGACAGGGTATGCCTGGGAGTCTGTCTTTCGACAGCAGACTAGACGATCAGGAGGAGTCAGAGGATCTGGCGGTGTGGCAGTTCTTTATAGAGAGCATCTCAGATCGATACTCACAGTCGTGAGGAGAGACCATCGGGCCAGATATCTTTGGGTACGGATCAGGAGACCCCCCCTGAGAGACTTGTTTATTGCAGTATGCTACTTTCCCCCAAGACAGTCTCGTTATGCCTCAGATGGACCAGGACAGTCACCTTTTGAGGATTTGTCAGCCGATGTATTGGAGTACTCACGCCGCGGAGAGGTCATCCTTTCAGGAGATTTCAACGCGAGGACATCAGACAGACAGGCAGAGATTTTGGACTTTGCTGAGGATCCAGTCTTAGTTTCAGCTGCCCCAGATGAGAGTTTTCCACGCTTATCTTCAGATAGAGGGGTAGAGGTGACAGATCAGGGACATCGCCTATTGGAGCTTCTCTCATCGCATGGCATGGTCATTTATAATGGACTTCGACAGTGGCCGCATTCATCCACAGCCACACGTTTTCCCTTTGCGGGTGGTGGTACGAGCGTCATTGATTACGTCTTGGGTCCCCCGACTTTAATCCCTTTTGTACATAACCTCACAGTCGACCCTCTTATGCCTTCAGCCAATCATGCACGTCTGCACTTTATTCTTACCCAGATTCCTCATGCCCCCCCTTCTAGACATCATGAGCGTCAGCCATACTATGAGGTTCATTTTGACCACCAGTTCGATGATATTTATAGCCAGCACCTGAGTAGTCTTCTCCGTCCGCACCTTCTCGATGCCCTACCCTCCACACAGGATCGGTGGGACCTTGTACATACCTCCATCATCTCGGCAGCCCACAAGTCCTTCCCCGTCACTTGCCACACATCCGGTCCTCCACCAGTCGGTCTTGTGCCTTGTTATGGATGGTATGATGAGGAGTGTAAAGAACTCCGCAGGAAGCTTCGCCTTGAGACACAGGAGAAGTCTCCCCTCCTCATTGAGACCAAGAAGAGTTACAAGCGTTTGGTGTGACGCAAAAAGCGCCAATTTCTAGCCCGGAATGAGGAGGAGCTGAGAAGTTTACTTTTCAGCTGTGATTCCAAGGATTTCTGGAAGAAATTCCTTCGCTTGAAATCTCAAACTCCTCTTACAGACCCGCAGGTTTGGCTTGCCTATACTTCCACTTTATATGATATTCCAGACCAGCCACAGATCGACTTATCCCATGTGCCTAGACCCACCTCCTCTGCCTTATTCTCATCCAGTAGTGTCCGAGCAGCAGTTCATCGTTTGAAGACTGGGAGAGCTAAGGACCATGATGGATTGCAAGCGGAGTATGTAATCCATGGGACTGATGCCTTAGCTACAGTCCTCTCCCGTCTTTTTAACGAGTCCATTTGTACAGGTCTTCCACCTAGTTGGCTAGAAAATACTATAGTACCCATACACAAGTCGGGGGATCCCTTGGAGGCGTCGAACTACAGGACCATTATGATTGGCCATGTCATGGCCAAGATTTATGCGACCATTCTAGAAGGATATATAAATGACCATGCTGAGGCGACAGGTATGAGAGCTAGAGGGCAGGCAGGATTTTGTGCAGAGTACTCGACTCTAGATCATATCTTCACACTCAGGGCTTTGATTGAGGAGGCGAAGTCACGTAAGCAACGGCTCTATTGTTGCTTCGTGGACTTCAGAAAGGCATTTGACACTGTGCCGCGTTTCAGACTCTTCCAGCGACTTCGTGACTTGGGATTCAGTGGGGAGATTCAATGGGCGATCATGGCCTTGTATGAGAGAGTCACAGGTAGAGTCAGGACACGGGCGGGGCTGTCGGGGGAAGTACGCAGTACGATAGGGGTGAAGCAGGGGTGTCCTTTGTCTCCGACACTCTTTGGTCTCTATATTGATGAGTTAGAGATGTACATACAGACGATGGGTGGTACAGGTTCTTTACTGGCAGGATCCACGATACCGATTCTCCTCTATGCAGATGACGTGGTTCTTATTTCTTCCTCCCAGCAGGGTTTACAGGCACATCTCCATGCACTCCACAGCTTTTGTCAGGACAGAGGGTTGTCTGTAAATCTTGGGAAGACCAAAGTCATGGTCTTCAACACGTCATACCAGGTTTATAGGAGAGGTGAGTTCTCTTTCACATTTGATGGGCAGGAGGTGGAGCTAGTCAGGGAGTATACATATTTGGGCGCCACATTTAGAGGTCCAGTCTTCACCATGACGCATGCAGCACGAGATAGGATCAGTAGAGGGTATGCCGCCTTGGCTCTTCTCGAAAGGCAGTGTGCACAGTCACATTTTCAGCATCCCGACACGAAGTCCTTACTTTTCGATACGCTGGTGAGACCTGCAGCCATGTATGCTAGCCCCTTTTGGGCAGGAGATCTCAGTGTTGCAGATTGGAGACGAGTAGAGAGGTTATAGATCATCATGTTCTCCAGATTGATCAGAGCGAAGCCCACGGTAGGAACAGGAAAAAGGGGTGGGAAATGCAAGAATCATACGCATAGGGGGTCTATCGGAGGGCTGGTTTGAAGGAAGTCACAAGGAAAAGCTGGACAATATCATGGAAAGAATCCCACAGCTAGAGTGGGAAGCTGAAGTTGTACTTGCTGTCGTCCAAGAAGGCAAGAGGGGACACAAGCCAATGTACTAAATTATGGATTGCAGAGGAGCTTTAATGCCATGGACAAACTCTACTACTACTAGCTGAAAGTGTATGTCACTCTTAAAAGGTATAAGCATTTTCCTTCTCTAAGTCAATTACCTCCGTTCCTGCATTGTCCTTCCTCTTCCATAATGCAAGCCTTCTTGTTGGATTCCTTTTGCTTCACATCAAATGCTCTTTTGTAGCAATATTTCTCTATGTGTCCTTTTCTGCCCACAATATTTACAAACCAAGTCTTTCTTCCTACCTTTTTCCTTATCCGTAACTATAGAAGCCAGTTCACTTGTACCTTCCATGTTAATCTCTGCCCTCCTTTCCTCACTCAGAAGCATGGATACAAAATCATGAAAATCGAGTGCATTATAATTCAGCATAAGTATGGTAACTATTTCAGAATACTTAGGTGGGAGGCCCGTAAGTAAAATGGCCTTTGCATCATCATCATCTACCCGGACATTTAAGGCTTGAAGCTGTCTCATAACTGCCTGCATTTTGTTGAGGTGGGTAGCCAAGGAATCTGCTCCCCCCATTTGCAAAGAAAACAGCTCTTGATTCAGCAATTTTCCTAGAATTATTCACCCTCAACCTGAACAATGTTTCAAGAATGTCCCAGATCTGGGCAGCCGTCTTGGAGATATCGACATCATGGACAAAATCTACTCCTAAAGCACATCCAAGTAGACCTAAAGCCTTTTCATTCTTGCTTTTTCTCCTTACTGTCAGTGGGTTTCTTCTCCGTATGAGACACCCCCCCCACAGCCCTTTCTCCATGAACAATAGACGAACAAACAACTGCCAAGAAGAGAAATTGCAGCCGTAGAATCTTACCACAGAAGTCTCAGGCAGGCTGGTCTTTGAACCCTTTTTCCACACGTCCATGTTGCCCTTATTGTAGAAGGATCTGCCCACACAGTTCAGCGAGCACGCCGATTGGCAGCACCCTCCTCCTCCGTGCGCTTCGTGGCCTCTTGAGAGTGCTGGGGTCCTGACCTTGGAGACCTTCTAGGAATAGCCTTCTTTACGGTATGTGCTCTGGCTCTCAAGCGCCATGAGACCTCAAGTTGTGAGATCTATCCTTGTACGAGAGAGTAGGGAATGCAACTCTGAAGAGGACACTATGCACACTAGAGCAGACCCAAAGACCGATCCATCTTCTTTCTAAGCCATTTTGGCTTGCCTTTGGGGAAGGTGAAATATAAAATGGTTCACAAAATAAATGGGAATTCCTACAAGTTTAAACGACAAAGAAGTATTGCAAATACGACAGTAGGCTTAAGGAAAATCCTTGATGATAATGCATTGCCATAGCCTCATCTTCAGCAAACAATGCCAGGTGGAAGTCTAGTATGCCACCGACATCTTTTTTTGGGAATGACAAAGACATTTGCGCTATAAACTGCTAATAAAATTTTACAGGATAGAGAAAGAAAAATGTCAAGGTAAATTTTATGTAAAAACAGGCATGGACTGCAAATTATGTCAACTTTGCAGAATGTTCGGGCATTTGCAGAAAGATTTTTGTGCTGCAGATCCTCTAAATCCAATTTCTTTCAGGTTGCTGATCAATTTTATGGTATTCTTCACGAACACTGCAACAAAGTTCAAGTGAGTCTTGAACAGTCCACCTCAAGAAGGAAAAGCTATGCTCCATATATATTTTTTTGGCTGTGGACAAACAAAGAATTTTGAGCCATGAACTAGGTTCAGAAGTTTAGCTATTGTGTGAGTTTTGCAGGCTGTGAGTTGTGATGAAGCATACCTGGATGTAACTGGTAGGGGAGATCCAAACCTGCTTGCTGCAAACATCAGGAAAGACATCTTCAATCTGACAGGATGCACTGCAAGTGTCGGGATAGGGGGAAACCTTTTGTTGGCCCGAATGGCAACTCGAAAGGCGAAACCAGATGGGCAATACCAAATTTACCCAGAACAGGTGGAACTCTGATTTCTAATAACTGGTTAGATACTGCCATCTTGTTTCAGGTTTGAGATTACTTAGCTTCTCAGGCTTGGTGCTTAATTTGCCAAAGAGTATCTTTTCTTATTCATATCTGATTTGGTTCTCCCAGGTTAAGGAATTTCTTTCAGATTTATCTGTTGAAGATTTTCCTGGAGTTGGTTGGGCATTGCAGGAGAAACTGCACAGTCGAGATATTTACAAGTGTACTCAACTTCGTTCTGTTTCTAAGGTACAGCTTGGCAGTGAATAGTACGAGTAGTCGTGTACAGCATGAATTAATAATGCATGTGTTGAATAGTACGAGTAGAATTGCACAGCATGAATTGATAATGCATGTATTGAATAGTACAAGTAGTTGCGTTCAGTCATGAATTGATAATGCATGTGTTGGACAGTAGATCCTCATCAATTGTATGACGTGATCATGCAGAAAACAGAGCAAGCTGACATAGGACTGTCCGTATCTCTCTCTTTCTCTTTGTCTGTATTGAATAGTACGAGTACTTGCGTTCAGTCATGAATTGATAATGCATGTATTGAATAGTTCAAGTAGTTGCGTTTAGTCATGAATTGATAATGCATGTGTTGGACAGTAGATCCTCATCAATTGTATGACATAATCATGCAGAAAACAGAGCAAGCTGACATAGGACTGCCCATATGTTCTCTCTCTATCTCTCTCTCACCCGTCACCCGTTACCTCAACCTCTTCGCCTGTCACCACAGCCTCGTCACCGTCCGTCGTCAACTCCACCAGCGCTGCCAGCACCGCACGAGTTAACCTAACTTAGGTTAACTCTGACCTAACCGAACCTCGACAGAGGTTAACCCAACCCAGGGTTAACTACTAGTTGGGCTGAACCCCCAGCCCTGCTAGGGGGTTAGCTCAGGCAGGGGGCAGCAGAAGATATGGCCAGCAAGGAATGGCCGAGCCTCTCGTCGAAGTCTCCCCCTTCAACCCTGATCATTTCAGGCAACAGGTCCCGATACGCCACCATTGCAGCTATGACACCCTCTTTGTATGCACATACATACCTACGAGGAGGTCTGGACCGACCCATCATTGGGCACCATGAACAGATTTTTAATCTACAAGAGCATGTAAGAGAGTTAAAGATGCAATTGGCAAATGCAGTAGCTAGAGTTCAGGTTCTAGAAGGACTTGGCAAGCAGGTAGTCATTGATGAGGTTGTAAAATCTTACAAGGCTTCCCCACCTACGCCCTAGCTAGTCTCCACAGTCAAAGACCTAGTTCACACTGAAGTGCAGACCGCAAAGAAGGAAGTGATTGTGGAGTTTGATGCAAAGGTTAACAAGGCTGACATTCAAGAAGAGATTGAAGAACATGCGCTCTCTCTTTAGTTGATGCTAGATAACAGGGCAGCCTACAAGGGCTTCAAGTCCTCTTTGGAAATTGTTCCTTTGCCCAATGCCTTATTTGCCCTCTTTTGCAAATTTGCAGCTTGCAGATCTGCAAATGGGAAGACAAAAAGGACCGGAATGGGAATTTGTAGAGGCCTTAAAGCCTTTGGGGAAGGGCCAATACACTTGTAAACGTAAATATTGCCCTCATTCATGGGATGGAGGATACTAGATGCACATGCCATTGCCTTGACCGCTTGTTCGAGGACATTTGGAAAGCTTGCATGGGTGAAGCCAATGTTGGTACATGCTAACATGATTGTGACATTTGTTATCCGGAAACACACCGTGTTAGCAATATATAGAAAATTCAGCAAGAAGGAATTGGTGAAGCCAACACAAACACGGTTTGCTTACATGTTTATCATGTTAGCAAACTTGTTGGATGAGAGGGTATACAATGGATTGCGTCACATGGTTGTTAGTGTGATGAGTATTGCAAGAAGAAGGTGTCACGCACTAAGAAAGCACAACATGTGTCTTCCATTATATTGGGTGCTCATTTTCGCAAGATGCAAGACTCATTGTGAAGCTTTGTGCACCTATTTTGAAGATCCTTCGCCTGGCTGATAGGGAAGGGGCTACCATGGGACTTGTATATGAACTCACTGATCGGATGGTCGAGAAGATGGCAATTATTGATGGGATTGACTCCTCAAAGCTGGCTGATGTTAGAGCCTTGTGTGTTGACAGGTGGGATATGATGCATTCTCCATTGCATGTGGCAGCTTTTGTTTTCCATCCTATTTAGAGAGAGAAAATTCTAGATAGTGACAAGGAGGTGCACGATGGGTGGATGCCATAGAGCGGTACACCAAGTATAATGTTGATAGCTAGGGCACCTTATGTGATGAGTTGGATATTTACAAATCCATGTCATGCACATTTGCTTGTGCGATTGCAAAGGATGAAAAGAGAATGCACCAAGGGGTGAAATGGTGGGAGGCATTTGGGGCTCACACACCAAATTTGGAGCGGTTAGCTCTTCGAGTGCTCTTGCAAGGCACATGTGCTTCTCCTTGTGAGAGGTATTGGAGCACATTCTCTCTTATCCATACTAAAAGAAGGAATAGGCTGCTTCCAAAGAATACTTCAAAGACTACCGAGAAATTAGTATACATCCATACTAATTTGCGTCTCATTTCCAAAATCAAGGAAAGGGGATTTGAGAAGATAGAAGTGACCCTAGAAATCATCAACAAGGAGAAGGTTGATGATAGGCTGCTAGCGAGGCAAGCAGATACAGAGGGAGAAGACATTGCAGCCCCTATTGTTACACTTACAGGAATGATGGATGTTGCTGCAGCTTCAAGCAGCTCTAGTCTTTTGGAGTTCCATGGCGAGGCAGATGAGGATGATAGTGATGAGGAGGAGGAGGAGGATGTGGGCATTGATGCGGATGATGATGAGGATGAGGATGAGCAAGAGGATGAGGATGAAGATGCAGCTTGAGGCTTGAGCCTCATCGGTTGTGAATTGTCATGCATGCTTTATTTCCGGGCTGTGGCACACTAGCAGCCTTTTCTTTAATCTATGATCTATGATTCCATCATTTGACATCCAGATGACTACGGTCTCTGGAGGCTGGAATCTTTCATGAATGATGAATCATGACTCATGAGTGACGACTTTAAAATTAATACAAGTTTCAAGTTTCAAGCTGGAAGTTTAATACCTCTATGTCAATTTAATGTGTACAATGATCAATCTATATTTTTCTGATTTTTTGGGGGTAAAATTATGTTTCAGCCCCAGGGGCTGAACCATACTCCAATCATACTTCCGTACTTGTATGACGTATGCGTATGGTAACGCATGGAAAAAACTATGCTTTCAGCTAGTACCTCATCTTGAGATTATATACTGCCTCAACGATTGGCCCTTCACCCGGATGATCCTGCTTATCGTTCGTTGCTGTTGGCGGATGTCACGGTTGCAAATTTTATAAGGTTTATGTATATATGTATGCGTACGTATGTGTGAAAATAAGACATAGGAGTTGAACAACCTATTTGGAAAACTAGTAAACATATAAGGAGTGGTAAGACTCAATGGGATGATGAGAAACCAATAGAGCAGACTCAAGAATCGTGGTTTTTGATCCGAATCAATAATAGCAAACACGCAATGAGGATGGAAGTAATGCCATCTCATGCCATATGCAGGAAACCCAAAGAAGATGTCACTATCCCTCACAATAATGAAAGTTTCTGCCAGATCCGTGACTTAATTTGTATTCTCAGTCAGCTCCTCTCTGATGGTTCGCCTACAACTGACACAAAGAAGAAGTGCGTATCATGATTGTCCTATTTGCGGTAATTGTTTGCAGGCATGACACTCGAAACCTCTGAAGAAAGTCGTTTATGAAGTCCATACTCGATACATCCCGTGTGACCATCCTGCGCGCGAAGGGATCATTGGTCCTAAACCGCCTGTCTTGAAGGCAAGTGATTGGCACAAGGCTTGGATAGAGAATGGAGAGCATCCTCCACCAGGTATGAAGAGGTGCTTGAGATTATCCCAAAAAGAACCATTGATAGAGGGAAGTGCTAGAGTAGTGGGAGTATGCAGAATGTCACTGAAACATGGAGACTCAAAAATCTCTAGTCAAACTGCTCTGCCCCAAAGATTATTGACTATCTGGAAATGCTCTGCACTCTCTAAATGAGAATGACAGCACAGATACAGTGAGTTTCTTCCTATCCTCAGAACCATCTACCCCATGCTTTATATATGATGCTGAATAAGGCAGAAACAAGAAGAAGTTGACGATTGGCCATTGACACATAACTTCTTTTTGAGTGATGCATCGTGGAGGTGTGATGAGTGTTACAGTTCCTTTGCTTCTTGTGTGTGCGTCTCTTTCTCGCTCTCAATCTTTGGGGTAGTCACCATCCAATTTTACCACTGCCACTGGGAATATTATTTCATTTTATCATGTAACTTCAAGCCTTTTTCAGCTATTCTTTGGACATCCTTGTGGACAGAACATCTGCCTTTTCATGACTGCAGATTGTGAGGTTGTATTTGATGTGGGGGATGGGAAGTCAGGTATAACAAGTTTTATATGCAAATGCATAAGTAGAAATAATACATGCACAATCACAAGATGATATCAAGGAATGATGAAGAACACATGGAGCATGGTTTTAGGAGATTGCTGATCGGCTGATCCAGAACCAATATAGGTGTAAAGAAACTGTAATCAAGCCTCAATCCTGATATAAAAGTTTAAACAGAAAAAGGGATCCCTAAATACATCCTATTTACATGGGCAGGGAAGGCATCAGGCAAAATGAGAAATTGTTTTGTTAGGCAGAGTAGCTGGGGCCTTAATATGCCTTTTGGTGAGTGCAGGAGGCTCTCCACAAAGATTTTGGCATGAAAACTGGTGATATGCTTTGGTGCTATGCACGGGGAATTGATCATCGCCAAGTTCAGAATTGTCAAGTAATGCCATTACGGCCCTTTAATCATTGTCTTTAATCATTGTATGAGCCTTTTATATATCTTGTGCACAAGCTTGAATATCATAATATAGCATATCTCAGTGAATTTGTTTTTCAGTGGATAGGTAGTTACAATTGGTAACTCACCTTCACAGATATGCTATAGATAGAACTGTCATTCGCTTGGTCTTGAATAATTGTGGATACACCGAAATTGCTAGGAACGCAAGTCGATTGGGGCAGAGGTGAATTGGGGTGTTCGTTTCAATTCTCCCAATGATGTATGTATCAGTACTGCCTTTGGCATATATTTTATTCTATCTTTAGGGTAATGCGATATCTTATGGTTTCTAAATCTTCACAGGCACAACGTTTCTTGTCCTCTTTGTGTGAGGAGGTATCTGCACGTCTGCAAGATGCTATGGTTTGTGGACGGACATTCACAATTAAGGTGGGTAATGGAGGTAGCTACAATCCATATTATAACATGCACAAAGGTTTCCTTCACCAAGTGCGGTCATTTGGTCTATCCATCAGTTCTTCTTTATGTGTGCCAACACATGATACTCTCATTGGACGTTTTAGCATAAAAGTTATGGTAGAATGATTGTTTCGTTTAAGGCATAGAGCCAAATTTGTTTTGCACAGCTAAATTGGCATTCAGAGTACTTCGTATTCTTGAAATCCTTTGCTTTCTGCACCTCATTGCGTATTATATTTCAAATTTTCAGATTAAGAAGAGGAAGGAAGGTGCTGGTGAGCCTGCGAAATTTATGGGTTGTGGAAATTGTGACAATTTAAGCAGAGCTTTGACGGTAAAATCATAACCTTCTAGATTTGTCAAGGAGAGCTCTGCGGATTGTAAGTTATGTGATGGACCATGGTGGAATTCACAATCTATATTTTGCTTTAATGCAGTTGCCTTCTGCAACCAACAGTGTTGATATCCTCCTTCGAGTCAGCAAACAGATATTTTCTTCATTCCATCTTGGTTTGTGTTTAAAATCCATTATAATTTCTGTTAGATGCCAAATTTTGAATCTTCCATTCATGCCTCAGCCCTCTTTTTATGTGGAAGTCTCTTAATTAAGAGTTTAGACAAAATCTTGTGGATAATACATTTAAAGCTCTTGGTACAGAAGAATATACTCCATAAACTTTGTGGCAACCCTGGACACACAAAAAATAATTGAATACAATTCTCCAGTGGACAGCTTCTTCTTGAGTGACAAAATAAGCTTAAGCATTGCTTTGCTTAGTAAGAACTCTCCTTTCTCTAATCGTGTTTTTGAAATTGAGATGGGGTTTAAGGAACTTTTAAGGCACGTGAGGAATTAAGTACGAGACTTAGAAATTGAAGGGTTTACTTTACAATTTCAAAAGAAAGTTAAGCTTACAAGGCTATTTTCATCTGATTGTACTAGTTCAGAGCTGCCAAAAGGAAGTGTTGCTATGTTGCTGTCTGTCCAATATATCTGTGTGTCTTCTGGGACATTTTTAGAACCTCTAAACCGTGCAGAGAGACGAGAGCTCACCTCATACGTGAGTGAGTTTTGGGAGACATGACACCACTCGAGGCACAACAGGTCTCACGTCGTATGTCGCGACGAAAGAAGCGGGCTTTTCTCACACGCAGGATGGATGAGGTGATTAGATCCTTTCGAGGAGGTGATCCCACTATCAGCTGGGGGTTCCTCAACAGAAGGAAAGACGCCTATTCCTATCACAGAACCGGGTGTCTGGCACACACATGCATGCTCTCTTTTTTGATGTCCAAGGCCAGGCACTCCCATATATGTCAGACATACCCAAGCCCACCACATGTCATTTGTTCACTACACCGAACATACGCGAGGTGCTCCTGCGACTCCATAACCGGAGATCACCGGATCATGAGGGACTACACGCTGAGCACTTTGCACATGGGCAGGAGGTCTTAGCCCTAGTCCTAGCACAGATGTTGAACCATGCCGTATGCCATGGATTCCCATCTACTTGGAGCACCACCACCATTGTACTGATACATAAGGTAGGAGACCCCATGGATACTAGGAATTACCGCACCCTCATGATTGGCCACACTTTGGCTAAGATTTATGGATCAGTATTGGAGAGGGCGATCAGTATAGCCATATAGAGAATTATTGACAGCGAGCACTTAGGCAGGCAGGCTTTCAGAGACAGCTCTCCACACTGGATCATATTTTTACCTTGAGAGCCATCATCGAGGAAGCAAAGTTGAGGCGCCATAAGGTTTACACTTGCTTCGTGGACTGTCGGAAGGCTTTCGACACAGTCCATCGCTCTCGCCTAATCAGGCGACTACAAGAGCTGCATCTCCCAGAGGTCATGATTTGGGGAGTGATGAGTCTATATGAGTCCGTCAGAGGGCGAGTCCGTGCTCTTGGGGTGCTATCAGATTGGGTTGAGAGCACCATAGGGGTGAAGCAGGGCTGCCCCCTCTCACCGACTGTAACCGGCCTTTGATCGACAAAGGGCAGTGTAACCGACTCTACTATCTCACAATTCTGAAATACAGCCAACTTGAAACATTGCCATTGTCCACAAACAAAACTCAGAGCATATATTTTCACTGAATAGCATCATTGAACCATTTAAGACAAGGGAGGCTAGAATGCCCCTACTCAAAAGCATGAAGAGTGACACTTGTTGGCCCCAACACTTGGTGCCGCTTGCGGTATTTATTTAATTACTGGTTAGCTCAAATACAAAGGGACTTCCTTCAAGAGCTCACCCGCAGGTGCAACCCAGTAAAATGCCAACCCATTGCTGTGCTAGTGACCAACTTCCAGTGCTATTCTCTTGGTTCCTTTCAGTAGTCATGCATAACACAAGTAGAACAACCTGACAGCATGCCAAGCAATGCATTCACATATATCCAAGCCATTACTGAGCCCAAGGCTAGCCACTGCACCCCCAGGAAGAGAGTATCACAAGCCCTAGTCCTCTCCCGGGCCAACGGCAGGGCATCCAACCTTGCAGAAACTCAGTGAAAATGGCAGTAGCATAGAGTAGAAAGAGAAGATGAGAATCCAGCCAATAGGAGGGAGCTGCCTATGAGTGATTTCCAGCACCAAAAAAGATCAAGAGATTCAGCAAGCTGAAACAGATCCGCCATGATTGCGACCACCAGAATGGTGATTCCAGCCCACCAGCAACTCCATTTTCAGTGCGCCTTGCACCAGGCAGGAGCAGGAAGAGACGTCCAAGAATATGGCTTCAGAATCAAGAAAGGAAGACTTTTGTCGCCAAGAAAGTCGAGAAAAGCTCCAAAAGTGGTTGAGAATGGAGGCGTTCAGGTCCAAGAATCATGCCAGCAGCAGACAACACCAAGGGGAGGAGATCTGTCGCAAGAAAGCTCAAAAAACGACTTCAGCCAGCAAGAGGAGGTTGCAAAAATCCGCCATCTTCAGAATGAGGCTGCTCTAGTAGGGGAGAAGACTCAACAACAAGGAAGGGAAAGGAAGGGCTCCAGGGCCTTCCAGTTTTGACACCTAGGTGCCACAAGGCAAGCAAATAGGCCACACATTGACACATGTACAAAATGAGGCGTGGGATTTTAATGCCCCTAGGGGAGTTAGATGGCACACCATGACCCTAATGCTTGGGAACCAATGACCCTAGTTTGTAGGATCTCTAGGGGCTCAATTTTTAAAGAATGAACCAAACCAATGACCTTAGAAATTGAAACCACTCTAATAGCACTAGGAGTTGCACTTATTGCACATTAAATCATAGGTACCTTTTGGGCATTAATTAAGGCCCCTAGCCTGGTACCCTAGGCTAAATTCAGTGACAGTTAGTTTAGACACCATCACCACCACGTCCCCGTGACACCGATTGCCTTCGGGCTGTACATTGATGAGATCACATCCTTTGTTGATCGCCAAGGAGGAGAGGGCTCCCTATTGGCTGATTTGATGGTACAGATGCTAACTATACGAAGATGACATAGTCCTCATTTCGTCCTCAATCGAGGGATTGCAGAAACACGTGGAGGCCTTGGAGATGTTCTGTAGAGAGAGGGACCTGATAGTCAATCTTGTGAAAACCAAGGTTATGATCTTCAACACATCCCAAGTAGTGCTTCATCAACATCGACGTCGACAGAGTTTCACTTATTGAGGGGGCTAGTGGAGATAGTACAATCCTACACATACCGAGGGGTAGTATTCACGGGACCAGGCTTCACGATGACCCATGCTGCTAGAGCACGACTCACACGTGGGAAGGGTGCCCTGGCTTGATTAGAGAGACAGTTCTTCTAGGTGCATTTCCAGTATCCACCGACGAAGGGTTGGCTCTTTGACACTCTCGTAAGACCGACTGCCATGTATGCAGCACCTTTTTGGGGGAGTGACCTTTTCGCTACTGATTGGAAGGGATTTGACAGGCTATAGGTGATCATGGGATCTAGGATGATTCGGAGTAAGCCTTCAGTTCCCCATCAGATCATACAGGCAGAGTTCGCCATGACACCTCTCCAAGTGGATGCCCTCTTCCAAACCGTGACCTTTCTCCACAGAGTTTGGGCCCTACCTCAGTGGAGATTACCGAGATTGGCACTGGAGTCATCCCGACGACTGGCAGAGAGAGGCTTTGATACAGCATGGTATGCGTGGGTGTCCACATGGTTTGATAGCCACGGTATCCAGATGGATAGGCTCCCCCCCTTTTAGTACAACATGGATGCACCACCGGAGCTTCTTCCACATGATGAGATTAACTGTATCATATGGTTAGACCTTCTCCAGCTCCACACATCTCGGGCTTGGGGGGGGGGATCGGGAGTTCCCCACCAAGACCCAGTTCTACCATGACTACTTTCTGAGGATATTGGAACAGGGCTACATCATCAGGCCCCAGTACCTCGAGGATAGGAGAGTCTCACACGCCTTGTGGATTGCTATATGCCTTTGTGTTCAGAAAAAGGGAATCAGATGCATTCTGAGTGCTTTTTGCAGCAGCCAGAAAAAGGGCAATATAGTTGTTGATGCCTTGGCAACTTTGTGGGTATATGCCTTGAGTTGACAGCCCAGTACTGGCATAGATTGTGAATGCAAGACACCTCTTGTTGAGGTAAATTTTCTCTTTGAAAAGCAAAGGCTGTGTGTGAGAAACTTGCAGATCTCAGATGAGTTGTAAGAAAATGGCTCAATCACCTATCCAGTGGGATTCACAAGATAGGGATGTACATCCAAGACAGAGAAGTGTGCAACAAACTCAGCAAGAATTTGAGCAGATGGTACGCACTCGTATACAAGAGATGGAAAATCTCAGAAAGGATCCAAGGGCTCAGCATTTGTTTCAAGCAGAAGCTATGCCTAATGCATCATGTTCTTCAAGATTGGGACAGTTTGCATATGGATGCAGGAGATACAGTGGATGTGTACAACCAAAAGTTTTGTGATGCTTATTTGTAGGTTGCACCTTTCAAAAAGATCTCCAAAGGAACCCAAATGAGAAAGTACAGAGCAGGTCTCAGTCCAAGAATCCAGGGAGTAGTGAATGCTTTGGGGGCAAAGAACATTCAAGACCTTATGCATTCAGCTTCAGTAGCTAGTCTGGTGCCGTTACAAGATCCATACCTGGTACTATCCTTGCATGCAGGACGTGCCGAAAGAAAGAAAACTGATTTTTCAAAATCAGAAAAGAAAGAGTATCCCTAGGTTGAAAAGAAAGGGTTTCAGCCTTAGAAGCCGAGGGGTACTCAGTTTTCAAAGTCATATAAAGGCAAATCTTCATTCACCCTTGAACAGATAGCTGAATTCTGTAGAGATGGAAAATGCTTCAAGTGCGGCAAAGAGGGGCATGTGGCTGCCCAGTGCCCAGAAAAGCCTTCAACTTCGAAGGGAAAAGAGGCAGAGAAGCCACGGGGACCACAAAAGCCAATGGCAGGAGGAATTCCTGACATACTAGGTCATGTTTCAAACCCAGAAGAACGAGAATTGCTGCTATCATGGGACAAAGTCAGGGACCAGCAAGCGCTAATTTTATTTGATCCAGGGGCTATTGATAATTTCATATCAGAGGACCTAGCTATGAGGCTGGGAATAAAGACGGAGGAGTTGGGCAGGGCTTTGGATGCCGATCAGATGTTCTGTGGAAACCCTGTGCCAGTCACTCCCTTGATAGGGAAGCTCCGTCTTCATATACAGAGTTATGTGGATCAGGAAGACTTCTTCATTTCTCCACTGAAACATCATGATGTAGTCTTGGGTATGCCTTGGTTTCATCGCAAGGCAGTGAAGTTGACTCTTCCTGAAAGAGTGCTGGAGTTTGTACATAGGGGCAAAGAATATCATGTGGTTGCTAGGAATAGAGGGGAAACTATTCCCATTGTATCAAATAGTTGTGTTGGAAAAGAAATAAAGTCTGCAGTTTCAGCTTACATGATTTTTGTAAGCGAGCCACCCAATAGGCCCCCATACAGAGTTAGTGCAACTCAGCGAGAAGAGATTATGACTCAGGTGCAGGACTTGTTGTCCAAGGGGTTGATTCAGCCCAGTTCTTCTCCTTTTTGTTCCCCCATACTGCTAGTACAGAAGAAAGATGACTCATTCCGTATGGGCATCAATTAAAGCGCACTGAACAAAATCACCATCAAGAATAGATTCCCTATTCCGCGCATTCATGATGTGTTGGATCAGTTAAACGGAGCTTCAGTTTTCAGCAGGATAGACTTAAAGAGTGCCTATCACCAAGTGAGGATACAGCCTCAGGATGTGCACAAGACAGCGTTCCGCACTACTTTTGGGTTGTATGAATATCTGGTGATGCCTTTTGGATTGACCAATGCCCCAGCTACCTTCAATAGGATGATGGATTGTATCTTCTGACCCTACAGATAGTTCACTGGTACCTTCTTCGATGACATAATTGTCTTTTCTAAGTCCGAAGAAGAGCACAAGGAACATCTTGCTATAGTGTTTCAAGAGCTGAGAAATCATCAGCTCTATGCAAACAGCAAGAAAAGTGAATTCTTCTTGGAAGAAATCCATTATCTGGGGCATATAATATCCAAGAATGGGATACAGATGGATCCAACAAAGATACCGTGCCATTCAAGAATGTGGAGCTGAAAACTGTGCATGAAGTTCGAAGTTTCCTAGGCCTGTGTTCTTACTATAGAAGGTTTATCATGCATTTTGCGGATAAAGCTGCTCCACTCCGCGATCTTACTAAGAAAAATGCAGCTTTCAGATGGGGAATTCCTCAAAAGACAGCCTTCACCACACTCAAGGAGAGACTGACTACAGAGCCAATCTTAATCGTTCCAGATTTGTATCAACCATTTGATGTGGATTGTGATGCTTGTGGGGAGTGTGTTGGGGCTGCATTGCATCAGAATGGTCATGTAGTGGCTTAGGAGAGCAGGAGACTCCGGGATGCAGAAAGATATCCGGGAATCTATGAGAAAGAGTTATTGGCTGTAATTAATGCCATACATACATGGGAGCACTATCTTTTGGGTGCAGATTTACTGTTAAAACAGATCACCAAAGTCTGAGAGACTTTTTGACTTAGACCAAGTTTTCCGAGAAGCATATGAAATGGGTAAACATGCTGTCAATGTATCGTTTTCAGATTGTCCATACCCCAGGAATTCGGAACAGAGTGGCAGATGCCTTGTCCCGAAGACCCCAGGTCAATAATGTGACTATTGCTTATCAGCAGGACCTAGAAGGCATGAGGGAGCAATATGCTAGTGATGCAGATTTTGGTGAGATTTTACAACAAATGCAAGAGGGGCAATCCACCAGTCACTATTTCCTGAAAGATGGGTATCTAATGAAAGATGACTACCTATGCATCACCCAGGAGATGAGGAAAAAAGATTTTGGAGAAATGCCATGCACCTCCCTATGCTGGACAGAGAGGAATTACAGCAACAACTCTAGCATTAGAAAGGTATTTCTTTTGGCCAGGGATGTGGAAAGATATACATCAGTTTGTTAAAACCCTTACGTGTCAGAAAGTGAAGTATGATAGACGGAAGGCACCTGGCCTACTTATGCCTCTTCCTGTGCCTCAGGCACCATGGGAAAGTATTACAATGGACTTTATTTTTGATTTGCCAAGATCAAAGTCAGGGAATGATGGGATTTGGACTATCATTGATAGATTCAACAAGCAAGCTCATTTCATTCCGGTTCGCAAAACCATAAAGGCAGATCATATGGCTAAGCTTTTTATGGCACAGATCTTTAAGCATCATGGTATGCCTAAGTCCATGTTAGTGATCGAGATCCCAGAATGACCAGTCTATTCTGGAGAGCTTTATTTGATGACATGGGGACGAATGTGAATTTTTCTTCTTCTTTCCATCCCTTGACAGATGGTTAAAGTGAAGTAGCGAATTCTACAGCATTGGATATGCTGAAATGCTACGTGGGTGACCAAGGTTCAGACTGGGAAAAGTACCTACCATTGGTAGAGTTTGCTTACAATAATACAGTACACAGCTCTATAGGGAAAGCCCCCTTTGAGGTCATTTATGGGAAGGTGATTTTGCCACCTATCCGGAAGACCAAAGATGAAATATTTGCAGCTGATCAGTTTGTGAGAGACTTCCAGACAGCTTACAGCCAAGTCTGGACAGCAATCGAAAGGTCTCAAGAGAAACATAAAAGAGCTGCAGATAAGCATAGGAGATGGTTAGATCTCAAGGAAGGGGATTGGGTGCTTTTGAAGTTTGAAAAAGCTAGGCTCCGCAAGTTTAAAGGCAAACAGAAAGTGGATGCAAAGTTATCTCCCAGATACTATGGCCCTTTCAGGGTTACAGAAAGAATAAATGAGGTTGCATATAGGTTATCATTGCCAGAGCATTGGAGGATTCACAATGCATTCCATGTGAGTCTTCTAAAGAAATTCCAGGGGCCAGAGCCTACAGAATCAGTATCAGAGGATTCACCAGAAGTGGATGAGCTGGAGGAGGTCCTTCAGCAAGAGCAGATTGTGTACCATACTGAAGGCAAAGGTCCTCAGGGCAAGGAGTTTTACAGGTATCTTGTAAAATTGAAGAATTATACGGCATTAGATGTCAAGTGGATGGACGAAGATATGTTATTTGATCATCCACAACTTTTGGATGTTTACAAGGAAGCTTTTCAGTTGAGGTCAACTGAATAGAAGCCGAGGGGATGTCACCACAATGTAAATATCCTAAGTCAAAGTACAGTTGACCATTTATTTGATCATAATTAAAGAGTCTTATATGTGTTAATTATGGTCAAAGAGTTCTTTTAATGGTCAAAGGATTGACTACGGTCAAAGATACTTGACTCTAGTCAAGTAAACTTGACTTTGGTTGGGGAGACTTGGTTTATTACCAAGAGGGTTGACTGCGGTTAACCAGAGAACTACAAAGCTGGCTATGGTCAGAGAGTGTTGACTTCGGTCAACGAGACTTGGCATGCGCCAAGAGGGTTAACCACGGTTTACCAAGATGTGCCAACTTCGGTTGGACAGTTGTGCTAACTTCGGTTGGAGAGACTTGGCTATAATTAAGGCGCCTCGACCCTTGGTCACCCTTGGTCAAAGCTCCTTAATTATGAGCAAGAGTGTTGACTCGGGTCAACCAAAGAATAAATATATATTTTTATATTTGTTATGTGTGCACATGTGTTCAGTGGGGACGCCCACCGTGACTAGAACTAGTCTACAATGTGTTGTTTGCATGCAAAGCGCTAACAATTAATGGGTGCCATGATGGTGCGCTTTAATTAATTGTTGCAGGTACTAGTAAGAGTTATTTTCCTAAGCGCAACAGGAGCCTAACAAGCATCTAGGAGGCGGTTCGTGCCAAGTGCCTCGAAGACTCCAGAGTTGCCCTTAGTGGCATGTAATAGGACTTAGTCTATATTTTAGACAAGTGGCATGTTGCCAATTTGAAATGAGCTTGAAGCTCTTGTAATATGGATTCACGTTGGATTTTGTATCAGGCAGCTCTACGCTGAACTCTTGTAACGGATTCTCTCTTCAAGAAATAAAATACCTTCGGGGGGGTCCAGCCCGACATGTTGTCCTGGGCCCTAGTTGTGTGGAGAGAGAGAGAGAGAGAGAGAGAGAGAGAGAGAGAGAGAGAGCTCTAATGAGAGTGTTTCTACAGTAAATTATGAGCGTGAGGTTCCACGAGAGAGCTAGCGACTACAGAAATCGAGACAATTATATCAACAGAAGTTGTCTCCAAGAAGGAGAGCAATTTCATCCTAAGAATACTTGCATATATGCCAGATACTGAGAGTAATCCAACTTGCCCGAATGCAGACAATCATAAAAGGACTGCTTGAGGGACGCTCACAAAAAAGAAAAGTGGTTGGCGAAGAGGGAGTCTGCAATTCCAGAGTTGATGCAGTCTACCCCTCCACCACCTTGCATTGCGCCTCATAAACCACACATGATTTGCAAGGGCTGTAATCCAGGGGAGAGGCAAGAGAACCTTGTATATTTTCGTGACCATGAGAGAAGTCAAAGGAAGAGGACGCCGAGTAGTGAAATCCGAAACAAGCTGTAGGGGGAATAATGCATCCCTAGAGCAAAACAATGAGCTCTCACTGGAAAGGGCATCACCGAACTCGTGTCATCCAATACATCTGCCACAAGATGAATACCCCTGGACCATATAAAATAAGAGCATCTGGGCTCTTGCAAAAGCCAGAGGAGCAGAAAAAGCCTTTGACTAATGAATACTTCTAGCATGCAAAGAGTTACCATATGGAGAAACCCGACCACTCCATTTCAGATGTGAGAGTATACCTGTCCAGTTAAAAAGCATCCGAGTGACAAAGGGACGGCCGTGAATTTTGCCCTGAATGTGCCCAATGAGGAAATCCTATTGTGTTGGCTCTAGAAACCATATACTGTGGTATCAATATGCAATAGCAAATGACAAATCACAATAGCCTAGGGCTGATCATTTTTCCCTTGTGGGCCAGGATTTGCAGGTGAATATTAAGAATATTCAAGCCCCCATGCATTTTTGGAGTGCATAAATGTTCCATAGAAACAAGCTTGAGAGCTTTGTGATGATGATGGGACTTCTAGAAAAGTTTCATAATAGTAGACATGATAGAGTTGATGTCCTTAGTAAACATCATCAAGGGCAAATAGAGCTGAATATAGGCCAACATAACAAATTGCACAATTTGCAGATGCACATGTAAGGGCCAAGTAGCCAGTTTCCAATATTTTAGTTTCTTTAAAGTTTCTAAAGCACGCAGTCCAACTGTTGTCTGCGAGTCCGTTTCCACCCTAGAGGGTAACCAAGATGTGGTGTATTATTTGTCCAGGCCCAACAAAGAAAGAGGATTTATAAAGCAGCTGCTGTAGCAAAAACAAGAAATCACGAGAATAAGGGCAATGCCAAATAGATGAGTTATAGACTCCCGCAAGGACAGACATTAGTGACAAGTAGCAGGAGTAAAATGTCGGCGAGCCAAGATCTGTCCAAATGAAAGAACCCCAAACAGAACTGGCCATAAGAAAATCTGTTGACAAAGGGGGAGTTTGCAAGCCCATGATATTGCACCAAGCTTGGTCCCATCATTGCCTACGGTTCTATCAAGCCATGGCCTCCATCAACCAGTTCTATTTAATGGTCCTAATATTCGTCCTCATGCTCGTCTAGTGGTTTTGGGAGGCAGAGCATATCTGTCTCATCCAGAAAAATGGCTAAATGCTTTGTCATCTCACTTCCAAGTCCTTTATTACGAAACCTTGTGGACCGATTTAACCTTATATTTTTTTAGTCCTTATGCTTCGCTGCAATGTAACAAAATTAGCTGCACCAAACCATAGATAAAAACTATTTTATTTTCCAGGGATGGGCCCTGAGAGAAAAGACAGAAAGAACTACTAATGTTTGCGGGAGACTTCACTGTCTATAAGTCTGAGTACAAAACCAAAAGGTGACTGACTACATCTGGATAACCAGAAAATCGGGGGAGTGCACAAGGCTCAGCTCCTCCCGAGTTATTATAGGGCATAGCTACATTCTAATACTATCATAAGGTGGCCTTTGTAACATTAGTTTAAGACTGAGAGTCTTTCGGTTTGATTTGAAGGCCCTAATCAATGCTTCCCATCTCAATAAACCACCCATTTACTTGCTTTGTGTGCTGCCTTTACTTTGGTGAGTTCATTGTTTCTTTGTTTGAGGTGGATCGGAGTGAGCTCCTCAGATCTCGAAATCTTTGTACCCTTCAGCTTATGTATTTGTCTGAGGATCTTAATTCTTGCTGCCCTCCCTCTGAGGTGGACCTGTGCTTGTGTGTATTTTGATTGATATTGCATATATCATTTTCGTCCCATTCAACTTGTGGTACTTCTTAAGACATATGATTATGTCATCTATGGCTTTCTCCTCATCATCATGAAGGCCATTCAGTCCCTCAATGTGTAAGATCGTCTTATTGAGTGCTCCGGTTTCCTCTCTTACTTCACATAAAGGTCCACTCTATTGACATTGTTGCTAGCATTAGAAGCCATTTCTTGCTTGATTGAGCTCTCTTGATTTGTGATCATATCCTTAACCTTGGAGACAAGTATCAGTGCCGAGGGATCTGTATTACATTTGTGTATGAACTTTGCAATAATTTCTTGCTTACTCTCCATATCTTGCACATTCCTCCCAAGGGCTGCAAGCTGAAGCGTGAGCTCTCTAATTTCTTGCTGCCAGTAATAGATTTGCTCCTGTGGGTCTAAGATGAGATCCTCTGTCTCAATTGAGCCTTCACATAGAGAGTGGGTGTCGACAATGCCACAATGTTGGAGTATGAGGGCTTGTTGACTGGAGTTGAGGTAGCAAATGCCTTCATCTTGAGAAGCTCCATATTGGCCTGCGTAAATCTGAGTACCCCGATGCGGTAAACTACTCTTGCTGAGTTCAGAGCATACCCACTACAGCTTGATCCGGCATTCTAGGCCATCACATATCTTTACCGCATCACATAGTATGGATCCCACACCACAGGGCGACGTAGGCTTCCTTGGTTGGTCCTATCCTACTCCACGGCATTCACAGCAGAGGGTGACCAAAGCTGCTGGTATGCACATACATGCAGATGGTTTGAGAGCTTGGGACTCCACATAAATAGGCTGCCTTCCTTCCAATATAGTGTTGAGGCCCCCTCTACCCCGCTCACCTATCACAAAGTGAACCAAATCATCATACAGGATCTCTTACAATCAGACATTCAGGACTTGGTTGGCACCTCGTGAGCTTCCTGTGAAGCTGGGCTTCTACAAAGATCATTGCCGGATTTCGGCGGAGGGCTTCGTCTACTTACCAGGGTATACACGTATTCACCTCCCTCCCTCCTTGAGGATATTGATAGGGCAGCTCCGGGTTTCGTCACATCGCCTCCGTATTGACAGTGGTCAAGTGTAGGGAATATCCAGAGAGGGGCGCAAATGCACTTTATGTGATTCTCACGAGATTGAGTCGGAGGAGCACTTCACATTCAGATGCCCTGAGATCACACACATTCAGGACTTGGTTGGCACCTCGTGAGCTTCCTGTGAAGCTTGGCTTCTATGGAGATCATTGCCGGATTTCAGCGGAGGGTTTCGTTGACCCACCTGGGCATACACGGATTCACCTCCCTCACTCCTTGAGGATATCAATAGGGCACTTCCGCGTCTCGTCACGTATTGATACTGGTCGAGCAGAGGGAATATGCAGAGAGGGCTGCATGTGCACTTCATGTGATTCTCAGAAGATTGAGTCATAGGAGCATTTCGCATTCAGATGCCCTTAGATCAGAGGTCGCTACTATTGCCTTTTCAGAGATGGTCTTGGCTACCTATCCAGTTTCCAGACCAGAGACCTTCATTCATGAGGCTCTCTCTCTCTCTCTCTCTCTCTCTCTCTCTCTTCCGTCCACTCCTGCTCAGCCCATCTAGCCCCTCTCTACTCAACCCGTCTAGCCCGTCCGCTCTTGTTCAGCCCATCTAGTACTAGCCTGTCTAGCCCTTCCGCTCCCGCTCAGCCCCTCTAGTCTCTCAGCCATACAGCTACGTAGCCTCCCTTACAGTACAACGTAGCCTTTCTAGGGTCAACTTCAGGAGCATCACCTTCAACAGCAGCAGCAGCAGCAGCAGCAGCCAGGTCGGGAAGCGCCGCCACAGGGGGGGTGCATCAGCTAGGCGAGGGCCACTTAGGGACATAACACCCCAGGCTTGGCTGAACCCTTCGCCCAAATTGGGGGTTAGCCTTAGCAAAGGGGCTTTCAGCACAAGCCACCAGATGGAATTCCCCACAACAAAATCGTTTACTACCACCCCAGCGAGCAAGAAGCCTTCCTACGCTGCCATAGCTTCAACACCATCCCCCTATGCTTTGATCTACCACAAATTCCAGAGCAAATTCAATCCACATGAGCAGATATATTTCCTACAGCGAGAGCTTAGAGGTGCAAAGCTCTGCATTTGCTCTCTGAAGAAAACAGCTTCAGAAATAAAAAGGAAGGGCAAAGAGGAAGTCATCCAAGAGGTTCTATAGCAATGCAATACAGCATCACCCGCACCACAGCTTGGGACCAAGGTACAGGAATTAGTTACCACTCAGTTCAAGTCTAGAAACAGGAATTCACAGCAATGGTGAATAGCAAGATCAACAAGTATGATGTCTATGAGGAGGTAAAAGAAAAAGAAACCAGGGCCACATATAATCGGATTATACGCATAGAAAGTGAAGTATGAAAAAAAAGATTGAACATCACAAGAAGACATCCCCAAGCTTGAATGGGATTCAAAAGAGAGAGATTTTGTCAACCAAAAGAGAACACATGCAAGAGTAATCCTTCAAGACAAGGTGGCAAGGAACAAAGTCCTCAGACAAATCAACGAGCTGAGAGCTACCAGAATATGGATTTCAGAGGAGCTCAATCCAACTCAGCTCAAGGCAAGAAATGCAGAATTGACAAAAGGAAAAGAAGCTCGAAAGAAAGGAAAATGGGGTGTTTATCAAGATGGTATAGCACTAATCAGAGATTTCAAAGCTAGACCCAAAGACTCATGAGTCTATGTAATGAAGGCCACTTCACAATAGTACTAGAATTTACTAGTATGCTAAATAATTCGAACTGATATGTCTTGTGCAGTCCTCGACTCTCTTTGATACTTAGAGATGTAATGGCTCCTCTTTTTTGGATGTGTACTTTGTCTCACAGCCCCGTGAGGGCTTCTACAGACGTTAACATTTCTCTCTCTCTCTCTCTCTCTCTCTCTCTCTCTCTCTCTTCACTCAGCTCCTCGCCACACTCAGCTCCTCTAACCTCCATAGCAGCAGCAGTCGCCTACGTCCCTCCCTCCCAGCCGCTTCTTTAGCTCTGAAAACAATTGCAGCCTAGTCGCATCTATAGAAGTTGTAACAGGAGCTCCATCAAGTTGCGCCAACAAAGCAAAGGGTTGCTTTATATGGTAGCAGTGGGACAAGTCGAAGAGACCCCAGGTTCAGTTCAGTTTGTTACTGATTCTTCAGCGCCGCCTTTCAGTTCAGTTCGCAGCCCACATTTTGATTTTTAAATAGTCTTTTCAGCCCTAGGTTCAAAGTCCAAAGTTCCCAGCCCCCACCCCCAGTTGGGCTAAGCCCCTAGCCCAACTTGGGGGTTCTATTAATGTCCACAAGAGATCGAGGTCTATGGGGCAACAAAAGAACCCTCTACGTACATCTGCTTAGTGAGGGCACATGGCAGCTCCCATGGAGTGCAACAGCAACTCCATTTATTTTAGAGGTACCTACATAATAAAAATATAATCGACCATACATCAATTTAAGAGTGAGAGCCTTTTGTTTTTGATTTAAAATCTTTGATAATTGCTATGGCTTCACGGTATACTGCCCATTTTCCATCCTTTCTAGCAGGCTTAACCTTGGCTAATTTTGTGGCTTTGTTCTTCAATCGAGCTCATGTGAGTTCTTCAGCTACCCATACCTTAGTCCCTTTCAGCATATGTATGATTGCGGAGATGCTTGATCCTTACAACTCGTGATTTAGGTGTAATGATAGCATGGCCTATGGAGTGTCACATATTAGTTGCTCCATCATCATCATCACATCATCATCATTTCACCCGTCTAGTCAATGCAAGGCATGGCTGCTTTGACATGTGCTGAAGTTTCATTGAAGGAGTCGTCCTCTTGTACCAACCTTTAGGGAGTTCTCCTACTCTAATGTTTAGTACGTTGGCATGCTTGGCTTTGTGTTCCTTGATCTCTTCTTGGATATCGGTTTTATTTGCCTTTGTATCAACCTCCACATTAACTTCTTTCTTAATTGTTTGCACATCTGTGTGAACAAGATCTTTAATTGTAGAAATCAGCCAAGGGGAAGCTTTGCAAGTTTTCATCACCTCATCTATTATTGCGTTCTTGCTGGGTCCTTCGAGAACTGCAGTTTAATTGTCATAGTTGCCAATTGAATCTTCAGCTCTCTCACCTCCTGTTGTAGGAAAAAAATATTTTTGTCTTGAACAATGATGGGCATCTTAAAACCTCCTCAGTAGAATATATGTGCATATGGAGATGGTGTCCTGGCTGCAACTATAGCATATCGAGTCTTGGTGGCTAGAGTCACTGGGGTAGAGGAGATTTCGATGGGGATTTGGAAAAGAGGCTAGGACTCTCTATGTTGGCCATATATGAAGAACCCCAGGCTGAGGCTAACCCCGAGTTTGGGCTAGGATTCTCAGCCCAACCTGGAGGTGAGGATCTAACGGAGCTGCTTGACGGCACGACCTAAGAACAGAACTTTGGCGGTGCTGTGAAGACGTGCTTGCTTGCAACCTAACTCCCACTATGAACTGAAGCTGAATCAAGAGATTGTATGACGAACTAAGGTGGTGCCGACGAAGTATGACGAACTAAGGCGGAGCTCAAGAAATGAGGTAGGGTTGGCGAATGGCGAATTGAGGAACTTGTTGACGAGCGGGGGAGCTTGACATTTGAGGTGGAGGAGCGATGTGATGTCTTGCGGGGAGGCTGCTTAGTGGGGAGCAGGGAGCTGCTGAGTGACGAGAGAGAGAAAGGGAGGGGGGATGCCTCTGTGAGAGAGAGAGAGAGAGAGAGAGAGAGAGAGAGAGAGATGATACGATATGATATGATAAAGTCCGCATGAGACCCTTCAAGATCTATGGGATTGGCGATCACTATCAACTAATAGTAATCCCTTACATCGAGTGAGAGAAAATATTACAAACTTGTCATGGAGAGAGAGAGAGAGAGAGAGAGAGAGAGAGAGAGAGAGAGAGAAAGAAAGAAAGAAAGAAAGTGTATTATTGTCCACTAAAGGCCAAAATGGGCCCATGGGACATCAAGAACTCTGCGTACAAGATAGCACAAAATCAACGTGCCACAAAGAAGAGGCATCGTCGAATATCATCTAAGTGCTACGCAATACAATGCAAGTGAAAGTACATAATGTCAAATCCGAGCCTAAATACAAAGTAAGCTAGATGCAAGGAAACCGCCCCTGGGTGCAAAATGGGGGGATGAGTACAATATGTCAATGCAAAGATACAAGTCCATGTATCACGGAGTCTGAGAACCAAAATAATACTGGAAATCCTGTCCATCGACTCTGCCTCCTGCTATGAGAGTACAAATCTGAGCAAAAGTGAGGTGAGCGGGTGGTAGGGCGAGATCTCCATGAGTAAGTCTCCTCCGAAAAGCTGCCATCATCCTGGATCGTCTGGAGATGAAGCGGCGAGTACGTCCCCTATGTAACAAGATCCTGCGGCGTCTACAAACCATCTCATATGTACATCCACAGGGTGGAGGCATGTGTCCTGTGTGAGCTCTGACCTCCTCGTGCTCCTCCTGATACCTGTCATCTGGTATAGCGTGTGTCTGAGCTCTATCGGGCTGGGCTCTATCACGCTCTGGTCTGTGGTGATGGTCTCTGAGGTAGTGTCGTCGAAGCATAGTGGCCTCCCTGACATAAAGAGCTAGGCAATGCTGATCCTCATAATCCATCACTCGTGAGAGAGGTCCAAAGCCATCCGTGAAGAGACAGTGGAATCTCCCTCAGTCCTGGTCTCTCGGCCTGGACGCCGTCCATCCTCCATGCGTCGCATCCTACCAGCCTCTATCTCGAGCTGATGCGAAGAGACTCTAAGCTGGCCAAGGGCAATCCTCAGTGAGTGGGACATGTGGATACCTGTGTAGCCTGGTGGAATGACAAATCCATCCTCTGAGATCCGAAGGAAGTGGTCACGATATGTGGCCATCTTCGTCGGAAGCTGCGTGGGATAAATCCAAGTGCGGTACGTATGAAGCTGCAGCAAGTCTGCTCTCGTGACCTGACTAAGCTCGTGGCGAGTCAACTCGAGATGAGGGGCATCTATGCTGTATCGGAAGGGAGGCAGTCTATCCATGTCTAGTCCAAGAGATGTGAGCCACCTAGTGAGTCTGAAGTACCAGCAGTATTGGGCCCCAGATCGTGCCAACTCCATAGAAGATGCAAGTGCTAACCATGGCAACCGAGCTCTGCCTGCTGCTGAGTCTCCAAACTCCCTAACCCTGTGCAAATACATGACCGACTGAAACGCTGCATCCAATGCAAGGGGAGTAGCTCCAAACTCTGCTAGCATGATCTCGTGCGGAACTGTAGCCTTGGCCCTAATGAGCTGAGAGAACATGATGATCTGTAACCTCTCTACTCGTCTCCAATCTGCAGCGCCAAGGTCTCCTGCCCAGAAAGGAGCTGCATACATCGCAACTGGTCTCACCAATGTGTCAAATAGCAGGGATTTCGTATCGGGATGCTGAAAGTGGGACTGAAAACACTGACGCTCAAGATGAGCCAACGAAGCATACCCTTTACTAATCCTATCTCGTGCTGCATATGTCATGGTAAAGATCGGTCCCTTGAAAACTGCCCCCAAATAAGTGTACTCTCTAACAAGCTCAATGGGCTGTCCGTCATAAGTGAAGCAAAACTCATCCGTGCTGTAGATACGATCAGAGGTGTTGAAAACCATAACCTTGGTCTTGCCAAGGTTTACGGTCAATCCCCTGTCCTGGCAAAACCTGTGGAGTGCCTCAATATGTGCCTGGAGGCCCTGAGCAGTAGAGGAAATGAGAACCACATCGTCCGCATACAGGAGGATAGGAATGGAGGATCCTGAGAGAGTAGAGCCCACACCGCCTGTCATCTGTACGAACATCTCTAGCTCATCAATATATAGTCCAAAGAGAGTAGGAGAGAGCGGGCAACCGTGCTTTACCCCAATCGTGCTGCATACCTCCTCTGAGAGCCCCTCACGTGTCCGAACCCGACCAGTGACCCTCTCATACAAAGCCATGATAGCCCATTGTGTTTCTCCACTGAAGCCCATCTCGCGAATCCTCTGAAACAATCTGAATCGCGGAACTGTATCAAATGCCTTCCTGAAGTCCACGAAGCAACAATAAAGCCGTTGCCTTCGTGACTTCGCCTCCTCTACTAGTGCCCTGAGTGTGAGAATGTGGTCAAGCGTCGAATGATCCCTGCGAAATCCAGCCTGTCCTCTGGCTCTGAGTCCTGTCGTCTCGGCATGGTCATTTATACGGCTTTCCAAAACTGATGCATAGATCTTGGCCATAACGTGGCCAATCATGATGGTCCTGTAATTCAACGGCTCCATAGGGTCCCCCGACTTGTGGATAGGTACTATGGTATTGCCTAACCAGGACTGTGGTAGGCCTGTACAAACAGACTCATTGAAGAGACGGGAGAGAACAAAAGCTAAGGTATCAATCCCATGGATTACATACTCCGCTTGCAATCCATCATGATCCTTAGCTCTCCCGTTCTTCAATCGGTGGACTGCTGCACGGACACTCTCCGGTGTGAAGAGACTAGATGAAGCTGGCCTAGGGGAGTGGGATAAATCGATATCTGGCTGATCTGGAACATCGTATAGAGCTGAAGTATATGCAGACCAGACACGTGGATCTGTGAGGGGGCTCTGAGACTTCTTCGGAGGAATTTTCTCCAGAATTCCTTGGAGTCACAGCTGAAAAGCAAGCTTCTCAGCTCCTCCTCATTCCGGGCTAGAAATTGGCGTTTCTTGCGCCTAACCAACCACTTGTAGTCTCTCTTGGTTTCGGCAAGGAGGGGAGACTTCTCCTTGGTCTCAAGGTTAAGTTTCCTGCGGAGTTCCTTACACTCCTCGTCATACCAACCGTTGCAAGGAACAAGACCAACCGGTGGGGGACTAGACGAATGACATGTGGCAGGGAACGACATGTGAGCGGCAGAAACGAGTGAAGTATGTACAAGTTCCCACCGGTCCCGCGTGGATGGTAGAGCATCTAATAGATGAGGACGGAGTAGGCGGCTAAGGTTCTGGCTATATACATCATCGAACTGGTGGTCGAAATGAACCTCGTAGTAGGGTTGGCGGTCGTGATAACGAGGGGGAGGTGGGTCATGGGAGACATGAGTCAAAGTAAAGTGGATGAGTGCATGGTCGGCAGAGGGCATGAAGGGGCTAACAGTAAGGCTATGGATGGAAGGGACTAGAGTCGGGGGACCTATGATGTAGTCGATCACGCTAGTACCACGCCCAGAAGCAGAAGAGAATGTAGGCATGGAAGACTGTGGCCACCTGGACAAGCCGTTATAAATGACCATACTGTGCGAGGTGAGGAGCTCCAGTAGCTGGCGTCCCTGATCTGTGGGCTGTACTGTGCAGTCTGATGAAGTCCGACAAAGGCTATCATCGTGAAATGCTGGGAGTATGACCGGATCCTCCATGAAGTCATAAGTGAAGGCCTGTCTGTCTGAGGTCCTCGCGTTGAAGTCTCCTAAAAGGATGACTTATCCGCGACGTGAAAAATCTGCAATGTCCGCTGAGAGATCCTCAAATATGGACTGGCCTGGTCCAGTGGAAGAATAGATCGACTGCGCCGGGGGGAAGTAGCAAACTGCAATAAAAAGATCTCGCTGAGGGGCCCTGCGGCAGATGCGTACCCACAAGAATCGGGCATGTGAATCTGCTCTCTCCACTGTGATGATCCGATCGAGATGCTCTCTGTACAAAATGGCCACTCCTCCAGATCCTTTCACTCCAAATGTCCGGGCGTGCTGCCTGAAGGCAGATCTCCATGTATACCCTGTCACTCGTGGCAAAGGTCTCTCTGGACTCTCGTGTGTCTCCGTGAAAAAGATGATATCTCTCCCAAAGAATGCCCCCCGTAGATTGCCTGGTTGTGCTGTAAAAGAACCATTGCAGTTCCATACAGTGATGCGTAGACTATCGGGTGGTGTGTCCCATGGGCCCTGTCCCGTCAAGCGGATGGGGCAGGAGGTGGAGGTGGAGGTGGGGCTGTATCTGCTGGTTTGCCATCTCTAAGCACTGTGGGAGCACGCCTCAAGGTGCCTGTGATGAGTCTGCCATCCCTAATCACTGCCCACTTGCCCTGAGCTCGGGTTGCATCTCTCTGAGGCATGAGCGCCTTGCGCTCCTCAACCTGTATCTGAGTCAGATCCTCGTCCATGGAAATCTGTGGGTGGTCTCTGAGTGTCCCTCTCCTCCTGAGGGCAGCTAGACGTGCCTGGGCATCTCTGAATCTGATAATGAGGGGCTGCTCTCTAGTAGGATCCCTCTTGACTCTATATGCTCCTACTATGCCATGATCCTGTACTCCCAATGTCTGAGAGACAAAGGTCATAGCCTGTGTCATCGTGGACTCTGTCGCCGAGGGCAAGATACCACGAATGCGAATGTTGAGGGCCTTTGTGGCCCTCTGCTGTGACTCGACCAATGTAGCTGATACAATAGATCTCTGAGGCTGTGATGGCTGACGGCGGACGACATCCACCCACTCTGTGGCTCTCTGGACCTCTGTCTGAAGGGAGGTCAAACGCTCCTCAACCGCTGCTACTGCTGTAGTGGGAGATGTATCCATGTGCTGAACGCGAGTCTCGATCTGCTGCACTCGCTCTGTGTGTCCATGAATCTCTCCAGCAAGAGTCCTATGGGTCGCTTGTAAGACCTGAAGATCTGTCCTAATAGATAAGACCTCCCGATCCTGCTGTGTCACTCGATCAGCAAGAGATGCAACCTGAGCTGTAAGTAGAGAAATGGTCTCGTCCTTTCTGTGAAGCATCTGAAGTGCAGCTCGGAGATGGGTCTCAAAGTGCTGAAGCTCTGGCAGGATGTGGCGGCAAGGACAAACAGTGCAAGGCATGGAAGGAGAAAGAGAGGGAGACAGGGGGGAAACCGGTAAGGTGGGTAGCGGGGATGAAGGAGAAGGCTGGAAAGGGGGAGAGAAAACGGGTACCGGGGAAGGAGAGGAGGGGATGGGTAAAGTCTGTAGAGAGGATGAGGAGGAGGTAAGCTCTGGCAAAGTAGGTAAAATAGGCAACAAAGGGGAAGAGGTGACAGAGGGCTGTGAGAGGGAGAGAAAAAAGGGTGGAGAAGGGGTAGGAGAAGAAGGAACCTGAGAGGGGAGGGGTGAAAAAAACTGCGGGTACAAAGTAGCTATGGGCGAAAGATGAGATAATGCAGCTGAAACCGGTGAACCTGCGACTGGGAGTGCGGGCACTGCGCTGGGCGGAAGATGGGACAATGGAGCTGAAACCAGTGTACCTGCGACTGGGAGTGCGGCAAGTGCGGGCAGTGCGCTGTCCTTTGTAGAAGATGCGAGTCCTCTTCTACTATAGTTCTTCTACTATAGTGCAGCATCTCGGTCGTGGCGGCCATTGATGTTGCTGCTGTTGCTGCTTCTGTAACATGCTTGACGGTGTCGGCCATTTTTAATTACGGGAAGCCGGCAACATTGAAAAGCGGGAAGAAAAGTTGGGGTTGGGGCTGCCCCAAAAAAAAAAAAAAAAAAAGGTGGGGTTGGGGCTGCCACAAAAAAAAAAAAGGGGGGGGGGTCGGGGCTGCAAGTGCGAGGGGGGGGTGAGCGGGGGGGGGGGGGGGCGGGGGCGGGGGGTGAGCGGGGGGACTGAGCGGGGGGGGGGGGGCTGAGCGAGGGGCTGTGAGGGCTGTGGGGGGTGAGCGGGGGGGAAGCGGGGGGGGCGAGGGGTGAGCGGGGGGGCTGAGCGGAGGGGTGAGCGGGGGGGGTGAGCGAGGGGTGAGCGGGGGGGCTGAGCGGAGGGGTGAGCGGGGGGACTGAGCGGAGGGGTGAGCTGAGGGCAAAGGAGCAGCAAGGAGGGGTGAGCGGAGCGGGGGGACTGAGCGGAGGGGTGAGCGAGGGGTGAGCGGAGGGGCTGAGCGGAGGGGTGAGCGGGGGGGGTGAGCGAGGGGTGAGCGGGGGGGCTGAGCGGAGGGGTGAGCGGGGGGACTGAGCGGGGGGGTGAGCGGGGGGGTGAGCGGGGGGACTGAGCGGGAGGGAGAGGTAGCGGGGGTAGGGAGGGAGAGGTAGGCAGCAGGAGAGGGAGGGAGGGGAGCGGGAGAGGCAGCGGGGGGAACAGCAGCGGGAGAGGGAGGGAAGGGAGCGGGAGAGGCAGCAGCGGGGGAGAGAGAGAGAGAGAGAGAGAGAGAGAGAGAGAGAGAGAGAGAGCGCTTATTGCTTATGGGGAAACAAATGCTCGCGAAATTTGGGGAATGGGACTTCCAAGTAACAAAGTTAGTTTTTTTTGGACACCATCTTGTCCTAATAAAGATTTGTCCACATGGCCAAATCTTCTCTAGGCTTTATGATTGTGTGGACACCTCTTGCGAGGGAGATGGGGAGAGAAAGGTAGAAAGAGAGATTTGGATTTGAGGGGGGGGATATATATATATATATATATATATATATATATATAGAGAGAGAGAGAGAGAGAGAGAGAGAGAGAGAGAGAGAGAGAGAGAGAGAGATGATTGTGTTAAAGTAGGCGTGAGGTTTCGGATCTATGGGAGTGGCGAGCACTGTCAACTAATAGTAACATCGAGTGAGAAAATATTACAAACTTGTCATGTATCCACACACTTTTTTTGGTAAATTCCAGTGCATTGTATTTATATTGTCATAACTTTACAAGAGGGAAAGTATCCACACACACACACACACACACACACACACACAGACACACACAGACACACATAGCTTATTGCTTGTGGGGAAACAGATGTTCACGAAATTCGGGGAACGGGGCTTCAAGTAACAATTTATTGCTTGTGGTGAAACAGATGTTCACGAAATTCGGGGAATGGGGTTTCAAGTAACAAAGTTAGAGCCAAGCTTAATTGCAAACAGCTCTCGAGGTATGATGGGGTTTGCAAGTCTAAATTTTTGTGCTTTAATTTGCGTGTGCATTTCTTGGAGTAAATTGCTTCACGTTAATTTTCTTTCCACGTTTGTTTGCTTATATGCAGGTCAACAACGGCAGAAAGCATTGGAATCATGGTTGCAATTTTCTTCAAAGGATCCATCAGTTCAGGAAGTGAATACAATTGAAGACTTGCCCTTTGGATTGAAGGATAGGGAGATAATCACGACAGACAATCTGATGGTTGTTGATAATATGAAGGATGGTACGATGGTCATCAAATAGTATATTTTCATTGGGAAAGTTTTGCAATTGCATTTTAACACGTGTTCTTCCACCATTTCGGGGTAACCCATGTAGTCTGCATCAAGTCAAATGAAGCGGTAAAATTGAGTTTTGTTAGAATTATTGACATATTCTAGGCAGTGACCAATGTAATCCATAAGTGAGTTAGGGGTACTTTTCCCTCACTAGAGTTTTTTCCCCCTAACCACTGTTAGTGTGTCAGTGTGGTTTTGTCACTTAGACAAAACCACCTCCACTCTTGTAGTTTCTCATCTTATCTATTGCACACTATGTTTTGCTCTGTGCTCCCTTGCATCCTTCTTGCTCCACCTTCTACATTTGGTATTAGAGCCACAAGCTCATGCTCTTGCCTATTGCTCCCAGACCATCTCATTTGTGGTCACGCAACCCGGAGCTCAAGCCTACGTACTTGCTCGTCTATACAGTCCGTATGATTGTAGGAAATTTTGTACCTACACGTATAATTACCGTTCAGCGCCTGCCATCCGTACTCTTTCGTACTACGCCAGACATCTCTGCACCATCGTACACCCCGTATTGTCAGCGCCGTACATCGCCGTCCTGTCAAAGCCATACATCGTCGTCCTATCAAAGCCATACATCGCACATGCAACGCCAACCTTCTGTACATTGCACGGATTTTTGTACGAGTGTAGCGCTGTACACAGTACCTTTCCGTACTATTGCTGTCCGTACAGCATGCTGGTGGTGTTTGTAAATGCACATTGCACTGATGCCACACTTTACAGCCAGGCTGTTGGATGCCTCATTTATTTGTGGAATACATGGCCCGATATTCAGTATTCAGTATCTGACATGAGCAGGTATATGCACAGCCCAAAGACAACACATTGACAGGCTGTAAAACACATCTTCCATTACTTGCAAGGCAGAAAGTCTTATGGCTTGATGTTTCCCAAGGGGGGTGACTTGTAGATGCATGCTTACAGTGACTCAGATTGGGCTGGTGACTATGACACTAGGCAGTCCACAAGTGGTAATTGTTTCAAAGCTTGCATTTCTTGGCTGAGCAAGAAACAATCTATTGTGGCTACTTCCTCATGTGAAGCTGAGTACAGGGCAGCTTTCACAGCGACAGTTGAATGTGTTTGGCTACGTCGTTTGTTTGGCTGATCTTTATCTCTCATTGGAGGGTCCTTCTCCAATTCTCACTGATAGTCAGAGTGCTATAGCAGTGGCAAAGAATCCTGTGTTTCATGCTTGCACGAAGCACATTGAGGTTCATTATCATTATGTCAGAGAGAAGCTGGATGCAGGGGAGATTAGTATGATCTATGTGTCAACACATGACAATGTTGTAGACATCTTCACCAAAGCACTTCCACGTGAGAAGTTCGAGGCATTTCGCAGTGCCCTGAACTCTTCCCCTTTGGGTGATTAATCACTTCCTTGTACATCATCACATTGGCACTGTAGGGGGGTGTTAGAATTATTGACATATTCTAGGCAGTGACCAATGTAATCCATAAGTAAGTTAGGGGCACTTTTCCCTCACTAGAGGCTTTTCCTCCTTACCACAGTTAGTGGGTTAGTGTGGTTTTGTCACTTAGACAAAACCACCTCCACTCTTGTAGTTTCTCATCTTATCTATTGCACTCTACGTTTTGCTCTCTCCTCCCTTGCATCCTTCTCGCTCCACCTTCTACAAAATCTGCTTTGTTTTCGAGAGCAGTCAGCTTGACTTGAACCACAAGCGAAGATTGAACTGTGAGGATGCGAAATGGACACATAAAAGAAATTCATCTTGCGATATAACGTTGTGATATTTCAGGGCTACAAGATGTTGCGTGTATCTTGTAAGCGTGGCTGATATGCGTAGATCTGAGCGCAAGTTTTCAAAAACCACACGGTCCATGTCCTTGAGTAAAAACCGTGAGTCAAATTTCTTGGCAAATCCGTTAGTCGTCTGTTTGACGTCCAAATCGACCCAGTTGGAATTCCACACTAAATGAATAAGTCTTCCATATCATTTTGAAACTGAGTAGACTATTTTTAGTCACAATTATCAAGCCTAATCATTGCACTAGTTAGAGGCAATATTTTCAGTCAATACCTTGATCACTTTTAATCTGTTTCCAGCTTTGTCGTCAGCAGTATCATTATTTTTATTTTATTTTATTTTATTTTATTCAAAGAAAGGAACCTTCTATTGATTTCATACAAGACAGCAGCCCCGAAGGTGCTGAGTATGGAAAAAACTGGAAAAGGCTGAAAGAAAGAAACCGGCCTGTTCCAGAGAAGCCCAGCTTACTGCCTAGGGGATCTTTGGAACTGGGGCTAACAGCCAACTCGGAGGACTATACAGCCAACGAATCCCTCGCGGAGTGAAGATGTAGAAAACACCTGAGGCCAAGCCTTGCAGAAACGAGCACGCCTCTTAATAGTCGCCCTGGAGCCTGGAGTCCCACGCTCCCAGGTGGACCGTGCTCTCCCATCACAAGATTGCAGCGAGCCACCCAAATGTTCCAAGTCGTGATGTTGGCTTCCACCTCCCAAACACGGTCCTCCCTAGGAGGAGGAGCTAGGGTGTCAGGGGGGACTGCCTCGTGGAGTGCAATCCTCTGAATGCTCTGACCCTGTATCCGGTAGGCTGGGGAGATCTCATCAATCTGAAACGTGTGTCCTCCCTCTGTCAACCAAGCCACCATCCCCCAGGTGTAGTCTATGAAGACTTTGCATATGTGTCATGATCCTAAGGGCTCTCATCCAGATCCTCGCTGCACTACGATATCTCCATAGGCAATGCGGGATAGTCTCCAAGACACAATTTGAGCAGCAATGGCACTGCCCCTCCACTCGCATCTGCTGCAAGCACAGGCCGATGGGCAAGCGTCCGTGGGCTCTGCCAGCCAGAAGAAGTATGAGATCTTTCTTGGCCGCAAGCTAAACCACAACCGCGTCCACAACCTGGAGCGAACATCCCAGGGCACTCTCTGGGTCACCCAGTGTCTCTCCCTCGAGGGGGGCACCTCGACGAGTCCATCTGAAGTCTCCTGCCAATCCGTGTGGTGTAGGAAAAGAGGGGCATCGTCATCCACCGTCTTAGCTAGGCCGCCCCAGATCCCATTGGACCTCCCTCAGGGGTCTACCCCCCCACAGCGAAAGGCGCCATCTAGAGACGTCGTGCTTTGAGATACTGGGAGGGTCAATGTGCCACTCCTTCCCCAAGCGTCCTACCACTCTGATCATCTGCTAGTGTATCCCATCAAGACTCTCGTCCATCGCTCCTAGTGAGGGGCTGAAGTAGGCCTCCAGGTCCTACACGGAAGAAGCTGGGGAGTGTGTTGCCGCGCTGCATCAATATCCTCAAGGGAACACCAGTACGGGAAAACTGTCCCAACCATTTGTTGTCTCTCCAAATGTGAAGTCCTTCCCACGAGGTCTTAGGAATGGCTAAGTTGATCTCGTCCACATCCGCTACCATGCTTCTCACATATGCGCTAGGGCGTCAAGCCTCGCCTCTGCCTCCATAGGTAGTCTACTCTAGCAACCAAAAGACCCTGCTCGACCATTGTCCCACTGTGCCCAGCCAATGTGAGTCCGCTGCTCGAGCATATGTCCCTCTTGATCTCTGACCTTTGTGTGCCACAGAAGGGGCTGGCGCTCAAACTCCTCTCTGCATCTGGGCGCACGGATGAGACCCCCTGCTAGTCTCTGCCAAACCCTGTGAAGACTCCTCATCAGGGGGGAGCCCTTCCCCGTAAGGGGGGCCTTTGAGAAGATCCATCTATGTAAAGGCTGCCACTGTCCCCCAGTGCGTGGGGTGTTGCTCAGTAGCTCTCGCTGTAAGAGGAGCTTCCAAGGCTTTGCACCTGGGGTGAGGCCACGAACCACCAACTTCCTTAAAAGGGCCCTGCTCTGCATCTCCGGATTAATGATACCCAAGCCTCCGAGTGCCTGCAGCATGATCACCGTCTTCCAAGCTACTCGGGCCCTAGTGTTTCTCGTGCCGTCTTCCAAGCTACTCGGGCCCTAGTGTTTCTCCTGCCTAGAGGAAGTTCCATACCAACCGTCGGAGCTACCCAATGCATCCTCTGTGAAAGCACCAGCAAGAGGCAATATACCAGGCCGTGGCAAGAAGAACCTAGTTTGCCACTAAGGCAGGACCTGTGAGGGAGAGTTTGGCCGAGCTCCAATATAGAAGCTTATGTCCAACACTCTCAAGGATCGGGGCAATCTGCTGCTCTGTTGTGATGTCAATACCCACCTTGCATCCGAGGTATCTCGCTGTCTGGCCCCGTGGTATCCATCTGAAACCAAAGCCACTCCCCCACTCATGGATCTTTAGTGTCTCCTCAAAGCTCGTGGATTTCATCCAGTTGATCCGTGCTCCTGAGGCCTCACAATAGATAGCCAGGGCGCCTTTGACTCTCTCTAGACTTGCTCTATTGCTGTGTCATCTGCAAACTCCAAGTCAAGGAGCTCCTCCTCTTGTCTGATTGGGAGCCTCAACCTTGTGAGACCTGCCACCTGTGATCTCAAATAGTAGCCCAGAGCCTCCGCTACAAACAAGAAGAGGAAGGCAGCCTTGACGGACCGAGCGAGAGAGAGGAAAGGCCTCGCCTGTGTGTCGTCCGGCTAGAGCTCCCTCTATATAGCGCTAAAACTCCTCTGACCCATCTGTCTGAGAAACCCAATCTCCTCATAGTGCCCTCCAAGAAAGACCACTCCACCCTGTCATAGGCCTTCTCAAAGTCCAAGAGAAGGACGGCCAGCGGCTTGGACTCCTCCCTGGACCAATCCACTTGGACTCCTCCCTTGGACTCCTCCCTGGACCAATCCACTGCCTCCCAGAACGTGAAGATGTTGTCCAGGATGCTGCGCTCTTGGACAAACCTAGTCTGTGTGTCATGGATGATGTTGGTAAGATGAGGCCGTAACCGCAAACTGAAGACCTTGGCGAGGATCTTGTATGCAGTATCAAGCAGAGTGATCGGCCTCCACTGTTGGATAGTTGACCTATCTCCCCCTTTCGGGATCAAACAGATCCACCCCCTGCTCAAGGACTAAGGGAGAAGGCCCGTGTCAAAAATCTCCTGGCAAGCTAAATGGAAGGGGGTAGAGATAATCTCCCAGAAGTTTTGGAAGAAGGCCAGAGTCAAACCGTCCTCCCGCAGGCACTTCTGGGTCGGGAGAGCCTTGAGGGCTTCGCAGAGCTCCTCATCTGTGAAAGGCTCCTCAAGTCTGCTGCATAAGTCCCGCGAGACTATTGTCAGAACGTGATCCCAAACTAGCTCTCAGGTCACAAGACTAGCTGGGGTCATCCTGTCCGTTTGAAAGAGCTCGCTGTAAAACTCGGTGGTCATGTCAAGAATCTCCTACGGGTCAGTGTGCATGATACCCTGCGAGTCCCAGAGATGCTGTAGCTGTGTGGCTGTTGATCGGGGCCTAGTGGTCTGAAAGAACTGCTTCGTCATCCTGTCCCCCAGCTGTACCCATCGGGCCCGAGAGGAGTGGTAGGAGAACTCAGCCCGCCGCAGCTCCGTGTCCTGAAGCTCGAGACGAGCGCTCTCAAATATGTCACTAAGCCACTGAGAAGTTGGGTCCTGCTCCCTCAGCCTCTCGATGGAGGCGAGGTCTCCTCTTAGCCCACTCGCATGGGCCTGCAGCTCCACACTGCTCCTCTGAATCGCATCAGCCACCCACGCAGCCTAGCCCTCACGCGGTGCCATCTCTGAGTGCTCCCAGATCTATGCCATAACCTGTTGAATCTCCTCGTCCTGCAAGAGGTCCTCTGGAATGCGGACCCCCTTTTGGGGGAGACCTCGACGGGGCTGGAGAGTGGTCGGACATCGTGGTACTTGCCAGAATCTCGGTAGATCCACCTCTGTGTAATGCCCAGTCCCTAACATAGAAGCGGTCTAATTTCTCGAGCAATCCATCATGTCTCCTTTATCCAAAGGAGAAGAGAAGGCTGCCAGGAGTCCTGGTGAACTCTGGCTCTCTCCATGGGTCTCTGCCACTGATCATGAAAATGAACTGCTCCCAGGTACTACGCTCTGCTGCTGGCATCTCGGAGAAAGAGGCGCTGCCCTGCTTGTCTTCCCCAAACTCCAGGTTGAAGTCCCCTTCAACAATCCAGGAGTCAACATCCGGAAGACACTCTGATAGCCTCCTCCAAAAAGCCGGGCGGTGCTGTCTACACGCTAGGGCATACACATTCATGATCCCAATCCTGGACTCTCCTGTCTGAACTCCCATCCAAACTGCCCACCCTGGAATGAGCTCGCCCTGATCGTAGACCTCTGAAGCCAAAGTCTGTGAGACTGAGAGCAGACCCCTCTGCTCTGTCCTACTGCAATAGACCACTCCTTTGGACCTCTCCTTGGGAGAAGGTGATGGCGTCGTCTAATGTCTGCTGCTGAAAACATGTGCTCCTGAATCATAAGGATGTCCACTGCTCGCCCTACCACTGCCCTTTGCAACTTCTCTCGGAGCATCCTGCGGCTGGCTTGTGTACGTTCCAACTCACTATGGTCCAGCTAATGAGGACAGAGGAGTCGGGAACAAGGCTCTCCTGTGAGTGGGTGTCTGTCCTAGAAAGACTGTCTTGTGTGATTTTCCCAGGGTTTTGGAGGGCGAGTAGTTAGTGTCTGTGCGGCACCGTACTAGGGTGGATACCTGCTCAATATTGATCTTTCATGCCCATTTCATCATGAAGGAGGCTTCCACCCCGAACAGCTCCGCACACGTCTGGAGGGGCCAGAAGTGTGTCTGCTCCACCTTTGCCTCCAGCGGCAATCTGATAACTCATGTCGCCAAACCACACATCAGCTCCTTGTGCGTGAAGCTCAGCTGAAAGTTCACCTCCGCGCCATGGGCGTACCAAAGATCTAGTCCTTGTGGTCCCATCCACTCGTCCATCATGAGCATAAGCTGATTACCAAAAATAGCATCAAACACCTCAGGGGACCACTTCTCCAACCCTATGGAGGCAAATGGAAATCTCCAAACGGGGTGTGTTTGAGATCCCACTGCACTGATCAAACCCCCCCTTCCGGGGCTGCAGGACCATGAGGGTTACGTCCAATGGTAGAGGGTATGAGTCCGGAATCTCCAGATAGTTCGAGGTTCCTAACCTCTAGAAGTCTCGGAGTAAGGGACACCCAGGCTGGAGGTTGGGAGCTGTTGGCCGGGAGGACGAGCCTCGTCCCTCAAGATCCCTCTCTGAGCGGACCTGCTGCTGCGATGAGGGAGCAGATTGGGGCATCGTCGTTCCCTTGCCTGATGGCAGAGGTGTCGAAGCGGAAGAAGCTACTGTTGAAGCGGAGAGGGGCGCGACGGGAGAGGGAGGGGTAGGGACGCGGGGGACAAAGAGCGGGGGGCGGGTGGTGAGAGTGACCATAGAAGGGGGGGTTGAGGGGGGGGGGAGGGGGTGGGGGCAGGGGGAACCTTGGAGGGGGAGGGGGAAGTGAAGAGGAGGGGAGGGGCGGGAGGGAGGGGAGGAGGAGGGAAAAGGCCGGACCCCAAGCCCTGCTTGCTGATTAGCCTCGCGTGGGCTCTGGATCGGCTCCTCCGCGGCCCTCGTTGGGATAGCGTCTGCGGCTTCTGCCATCGCTGCATTTGGAGCTCTAGGGGCTCTCTGCTGTTGCAAGGGTGGATATGGAGGCTGAACCTCCGCAGCTGGAGGATCGGTTGGATGGGTAGTGGCCCCTGCCACTAGAGGAGGTGGCTCCTGTTGATCCTCTTTCGAGGCCTCACGGTCAACCTGTCCCTCTCCCTGCGGTTGGCCCTCTGCGTGCGGCGTTTGTGAGTCTGCTTGCTTGGTTTCTTTTTTTTAAAGCTTGTGTCTAGCTCCCTTCCGAGGGGGTAACCCATGGGGTCTGAGACTCCTGCTGCTCCTGCCTGAGAGGCCGTTGAACACGGGCATGTTGACTCTGCCTACTTTGTGGAGGGGGGGGGCGTACAAGAAAGGCTACGGGGGCAATCTCTGGCGAGGTGACCTATCTGTTTGCATCGAAGGCACTGGCTTGGTAACCCGAAGATCTCCACCCTCTGGCGAAGTGTGTCCCCTTCCAGGGTCTCGAGAAGGATCAACTCGGGGAGGGACTTTGGGCTCTCAATCACCAGTCTGATCCTGGGGACTCCATCATCTGCTAGAATTGAGGTGGCCGACTTTGGCGGGGACTCGAGCATTGTGCCAAATGCCCGACCAATGGAAGGGAGGCTGGAAAGCAAAGTTTGATCGAAAAACGTGGAACATGATGTGTTGTATCCATGTCCTCCACTGTGAACCCATGATACCATGGAAAGAGGTAGACAAGATGCGGGCCAACGAGGATGGGGCTCTGCTCCACAATTGACGAGGCAGAGTCAGAGGAGCTCAATTGGATGAGGAAAACGACTCGTCCATAGATGGTGACCTCTTGGATGTGGTCTCCCTCTAATGCCAAACTCGCTTGGATCCACTATCGCACCTGTCTCCGTGTAGGTGTGAGGCTCACAATTCTGCCCACAAGTGCCTCGTCCTGGAGGGACTGAACTGCCTGCTGTACTTGTTGCTTGTCAACTGGGGAAAGAAGAACCTTAATGGCTGTGGGATTCGAGGGTGCTGCCATAGAGCCCTCTGGCCAGACCAAGGGTTACCACCAAGGTTTATCTTTTGCCTTAACAAGCATAAGTGCTCCCGCTGTAGGGAGGAAGAAGAAAAGGTGAGGAAGAAAAGGACAAAGGGGAGGTGGAGGCGGAGGCGGAGGCGAAGGAAAAGCGGGGTGGAGGAGGGGGCAGGATAGAGTTGGAAGAAGGAGGGCGGAGGAGGAAGGAGGGCAAGAAGGCGAAGAGGGAGAAAGTGAGGGAGTGAGAGGGCAAGAGAGAGGAGGCGGGAGAGAGGGGGGGAGCCGACGGGGGAGAGGAGGGGGACACGGGGGTGGAAGGGGGGACAGTGCGGGGGGCGGAGGTGAAGGAGAAGGGGCGGAGATGGAGGTGGTGGGAGCGGGTGGGGCTGGCGGAGAATGAGGTGGCGGGAGATGGAGGCGGCGGGAGCGGGCTGGGCTGGCGGAGGTGGAGGAGGAGGAGGCTGAGAAGGAGGCGGAGGAGATGGAGGTGGCGGGGCTGGCGGGGGACGCAGCAGGCGGGGGGGGGCAGCAGAGGCGGTAGCAGGAGAAGCAGGCGGGGAGCAAGAGGCGGGAGCAGTAGGGGGCGGCGGAAGCAGCGGGGCGGGTGCAGAAGGGAAGGCGGGGAGGTTGAGGGAGTGCGGAGGGGAAGCAGAGGAGGCAGGCGGGGTGAGGCAGCGGGGCAGCCAGGGGGGGTGCGGCAGGAGCTCACGGGGAGCTCAGCTCAGCTCTCTCATCATTCCTTTATTCAATCCTTACTTAAGAAGATTTGTGTGGTATATATTTTTAATTCGATACTTCAGATTGATATTCCAATCCAGAAGTCTTTGGAGGGGGGAAAGGGAGCTCTGTGTGATTGTTGGCAGTAGTCTAAAGTACTATTAGAGTTTGAATTGAACCACAAATGAAGACTTGATCACTAGAATGCCAAATTTAAGCATCATCCTTGCTTTATGATATAGAATGTTATGTGTAACTTGTAACATGCTGAAATTGGCCATAGGCTAGTTCTTAAACTCGATATTGTATTCAAAAAATAATATTCCAAAATTTTTATTTTCTAATGGTGAATTGCGTCAACCGGCGTGAAAACTACCTTGATCCAGTGTTTGACTGCTTCTTTCCTGTTCTACATTTCAATTAGGATTGAATTCCAGTACTAAGATTTGCTTGGAATTTCTCTGCAGAATCTGGTATTATACCCTGGGGAATTAACAAGAACCAAGTGAAGGAAGGGAAGGGGAAGCAGATTTTGGGGAAGGTCTTGAAAGGCCCATTTTCTAGGCATAAGATGCAGACTTCAGGCACGGATAAAGGGAAAGAGAAGGCGAGTCTTGTGCAAATGTTACCTCATGTGTCGGAGTTGGATTACTCTGTCCTTGCATCTCTGCCTCCAGAGATTCTGGCAGAAATTGATGATGCTTATGATGGCGCAGTTGCTCAGTTCATGTCATTGACTCCAAAACCTCAAGCTAGCCTTGGTGCGAAAATTACGACAGGCAGTTCATTGATTTCTCAAATACATGTACCCTCATTGGGTTCTGCCATTGGCACTATTCCTGTCAAAGCTGAGGTAGAATCTGTTACACCACTAGAACAACCTTCCAAGACAAGTCTTAGTTGATGAAAAATACTGTATGTGATCTAAGTACAAGCTCTCGTCCTGTTTCTTGCTTATTCATATAGCACAAAAACGAGAATGCATGAGTGTTTCATAGCATGTAGTTGGAAGCTGGTTGCTGATAATTAGTCAAAAAATGAAGAAAATAGTGCAATGACACATCTTTGGGTAATGGATACTTGGGTATGTGTTGTTACATCTATTATACATACCAAATGAGTTGTCATGGTATGTGAATTCCGACCACTCTGCTGGTTTAGATAGTAATTCTTATACTGATAATTTTATACTTAGCCACAAAACTGGGTGCTACTAAGTGAGGCTTGCCCTTTTCTAGATGGGTTCAGTCCCACTATCCCTTCTGACTATATTCATGTGTGCTAGTGTCCGTAGAGTGCATATCCAAGGTAGAATTTATGGTCGAAGTCCAAACATACACACATCTTGTCTTTGTTTTAATGCTCAATTACAGGAAATTATGGTGAACGGACTTATTTTGAATGGTGGATTCATTCTGATTTCTACTTCTAGGGAATAAACATTGTTTAGAGCTTCTCTAAAGAAAATTAGTTTGAATGGGTATTCTGGATATATATAATTTCTTCATTTGTCATTTTAAAATGAATGGGAAAGGAACAGTAGAAAGCTCACATCATGATTGGTTCTCAATCATGTAGCGAGCATAAGACAATGGTGATGGCATCATACATTTTAGACAAGGCTTTAAAGTTTGGTCGTGCCAGTTGGTGTGGTAGCTGCGGGTTATACTGGGTGGGGTCTCGTTCATCTGCAGGCACCTAGTGCAGATGTAATAATTGACTGCATTCTTTGCTTCCTCAAAAGTGAAGGGCAATATTATTCAATAGTCGTGAGCTATTTTTTCTTGATCATTATAAACAAGATTTTACAGCTAGTGAGATTTTTAACATATTGGTGATGCAGGGACAAGTGAATGCAGTAAGAATCTGTCAGAAACCACTTGATGCTGAAGAGCTCAGGTTAATGCCACAACAGTCTGCACCCTTGTCATTATCACAGGTGGATATGGCAACTTTGAAGGAATTGCCCTCTCAAGTACAGAAGGACATATTGAAATCTCTTCCTGTACATCGGTCTAGTGAAGTAAAAAATGACTGGTGTGTATTGGCAGTCAGCACATCCATGAGGCATTCTCCTTCCTTGAGGGAAACAGCTGGCTCATCTGGGGGAAATTGGTGTTCTGTCTGTGTGCAAAGCTCTTGTAACTGCTCCCATAGTTCCAACACACTGGAAACTGCTGACTTGTGGCTTGGTTCTCCACCTAAATGGGTTCTTCTATTTAAGGAAAGTCAGGGTTCAGGAGCTGAACAACTGCAACTTCTTTCTAAATGCTATTCCAAGTGCAGCACTCCCAAAATATTGTCCTGCATTTTACTTGAGATGATACCCTTTCTTCATACATCTCCCCTGCATGAGGATCTGTGTCGTTATCATGTTGATTCTGCAGTATTTCACTGCTGCTTGGAACTGCTGCAGCAATACCTTAAATTTAAAGCTCCACAGAACTTAGAGGAGGTGTTTATGGTTCTTCGAACACTACAGCGGTACAGCTTCTGATAGCTATTTTCCTGGCTTTTGAAACAATTTTAGAATAACAATCACAAGATGATATTCTAATTTGTGGTATCTCAATCATTTGGCTGCAGTTTGGCAGGTAAAGATCAGTTCTGGGCAGAAATTTGCAATATCCTTGCACCTTTTGCCCAGGTAAATGAATATTTAAATGAGGCTCAAAGAATATTATATGCTACATTATCTTAGCAGGGTTTACCAGGGAATCCTAAGGTGTCTTGCTACCTGCTCCTATAAGATATACAATAATTAATTCTAGTCTTGCAGGGTCTGACAGGACAATTCTATGGAGGAATGTTACCATTCCCATGAGATGTATGCTTACAAGCTCTACACGAGGCTCAATGCACTATAGCAAATAGGCAATTTGATCCCAGAGGTGCGTACATGATCTTTTAAGAAATTGGGCATATCCACATGAGGCGATGGCTTGAATTGCTTGCCTTATACAGAATAGATATGAGTGTGTGTGTGTGTGTGTGTGTATACATATATCTATATATGCGTATATATATATACACATATATATGTATATGTGTATATATACATATGTATATATATATATATATACACACATATATCTATATATGTGTATATATATATACACATATACATATATATATATACATATATATACATATATATCTATATATGTATACACATATACATATATATGTATATATATCTATACATACATATATATGTATACATATATGTATATGTATATGTATATGTATATATCTATATATATAGATATATACATATATATATGCATATATACATACAGGTATATGTATATATCTATCTCTATATATATAGATAGATACATATAT